>NC_135217.1:22416976-22519476 GCF_052324685.1 Brachyhypopomus gauderio | reverse complement strand
GAATTAATTACAAATGTACCAATATCTAAACTCCTCTATGAAACAACGGGGTCACTGTATACTGCATGACATCACAGTATTTAGGGGAGGCATGTTCTCCTTTAGTTTGAATGACATGCTTCTTAGAGCTACAGTATGCATTACACCGATAATCATAATATCTTTGCTGTGTGTCCTTTTGAAACCTGTTTTTAAATTATGAGAACATTACAATGAGCATGAAATGTTCAAGTTCATAGTGAATTCTTCACTAATCATGAACTCTATTAAGTCAAATTTAGGCTATTTGTGATGCCTTTAACATAAGGAAAATAGGGTAGTTGCAGCAGAAACAACTTAGGGAATTTTCAACAATGTTGTTAATGTAACCTTATGCTTAACCAACATTAAAATTCAGTCACGACTTCGTCATGAAGCGACTCTTTTTATTGTACTTTGTCTCCACCTAGTGGTAGAAATCAACTCCTTTAGACTGAGAGAAGATCGTATCAGCTTAAGCATTACAGTGGAGTTTTTATTTTTTCACTGAAATTCTCAATTTTTCCTTGTTTTGATTTTATCTCTTATTTTTCTTTCTGAATTTCTGAAATCTCAGGAATGTTATTTTTTGTTTATTATGTTTATTGCTGTTTAGTTTTATACAGTAGGGCTATTCTATTTTATATTTATTCTATTTCTTTGTATTTTCTCAGTTGTGAAGCACTTTAAGTGACCACAGTTACACTTAAAAAAGGTTCCTTAGCCACATGAAAATAAATAATAATAAACACAGTTAGTCAAGTCACCTGTGTTGTCATTATGACTGGATGAAATATAGTGGAAAGGTCCTGACAGACCAACACACACACACACAACAGCTAATACAGCTAATACAAAACCGACACCTTCAGCTGTAAGAAGAAAGTACTGCTGTATTGTAAACATAAAACCACTCCCTCAGATTCAATTACTGTCATGCTGTGCCTTAACCTATTAATAGCATAATGGTCTGGTTTGAGATCAAGAGTCAGATGGGGTGGCATTTTGCAAATGTGTGACCCTCTATAGTGGAGTTACACTGTGATGTAGGTGCTATGGACCCTTTGGCAACTCTACAGAAAACAGTATTTGTAAATCCACTGTAATATACAATATCTGTATATCTGTATTTAATTTTAAAAGAACAAAAAACTGCTTCAGTACATACATGCTGCTTCCAAATATTAAATTGCTTTGCTTGGGCGAAACAGACCGTTTCTATGGAATCATACAGCTAATGATATTTATCAGGTCACACACTTGATTTATTGATGAGGCGTTGATATTGGAATTTGCATGGATAATGAAGGGGCTTCCTTAGCGCGTGTCACGTGACGCTCCACTGGGCTGTGTTGCCTTTTCAGTGTGCCATCTCAAGATGTTCACCCTTTCTGACTGGCGTTTTACCTGCTGATGCACAGTAGGTGGCGTTATTGTCCAAAGTATAGTTTTTACTGCCTCACCTAAACATTTACAGATTGTACAAGATCCGTCTCCGCTGCACAAGAACAAAATGATTTAGCTTGAACATTAATGGTGTGTTAATTAGACTGTGGTCTAAATGTACGAGACATGGCTGGGGTCCCTAAGTGTGTGTTCAATGCGAAGAGGATGTTCTTAAGAGAATTAATAAATGATCTTCTTCACAATTAATTAGACCTTACAATTTATTATTGGAGTCGTTCGGAGTCGAGCACTACAGACCAGACCGTATATATAGGCTACGGTCTCTGGGTCAGACGCAAAAGTATAACTTTAAGAAGAAAGCAAATATATATAAATAGTAACTTTAATCTGATTACTGGACTGGAAACTCGTTATATTACTCGTTACTGAAAAAGTGGTAAGATTAGAGTAACGCGTTACTAAGTTACTAAAACGCGTTACTGACGTCACTGGTCGGGAGTTGTGTAAATCAAAAGTGAAAGTGGACCTAGTTGGTTAAAAACAAAACAACTCGAGTCCTCACCAGAACTGAGATGGCCGAGGCCCACGTACCTGTGGACACGGAGCACATTTGCTGCGCGATCTGCCTGGACACCCTGAACGTCCCGGTCTCCATCCCCTGTGGACACACGTACTGCAGGAACTGCATCCAAGATTTCTGGGACCAGGGACACCAGCGGAGGTCCAGTTGTCCGCAGTGCAGGCGCAGTTTCGACGTGAGGCCTGAGCTCAACCCAAACACCGTTCTTGCGGACCTTGTGGAGAAACTGCGTAAAACCGAATTGCGCAAAACGCCTCCGACAGACGGCGTGTGGTGCGACGTGTGCCGGGAAAACACACTCCCCGCTGTCAGATCTTGCTTGGTGTGTCTGGCCTCGTACTGTGAGCTCCACGTCCAACCCCACTTCGAGTCCCCTGCTTTTAAGAAGCACACGCTGGTTGCGCCCTGCAAGGCACTGCAGGAGAAGCTGTGCCCTGCTCATGGCAGACTCTACGAGTTTTACTGCCGCACCGACCAGGTGTGTGTGTGTTGTTTGTGTGCAATGGGAGAACACGGAGGTCATGAGGTCGTGACTGCTGAGACTGCACGAGTTGAACAGGGGGTAAGTGGAAGAGCTTGAATGTTGCTGCATGAAATCCTTGGAAACGGACACAGCAGCTGCTCATACAGAGATAGGATATGAACCTGTCTAATGCCATACATGAAAAGCTTCTTAGTTTATCATCAGTACTTTTGGTGTTTTCTGTTTGATCCAGGAGGCACTGGCGAGGTTGGGCCGGGTATTGAACGAGAACATCCAGCAGAGAGAGAAGGTGAGCCAGGACTTGAGAAAGGCAGTAAAGAACATAAAGGTATGTTTGAGTGTACACTGTAGACACTCACTAGTCTTTCCTCACCTGCTGGCTTTGCTCCTGGTTGATCAAAGTTGTTTACATATGAATACGTTTCCTGGTTTCCCATGGACCGTCCATGTTTTTCTGTGTCAGTGCTCTGCACAGGAAGCCCGTGGAGATGTTGAGAGGACGTTAACCGAGCTCATTGACTCCATCAAGAGAAGACATTCGGAGGTGATGGAGCTGCTCCAGGCACAGGAGGAAACAGAGCTGAGAAGTGTAGAAGATCTCCTAGAGCGAGTGGAGTTGCAGATCGCTGAGCTCAGAGAAACGTCCGCAGAGGTGGAGAGGACCTTAGAAACTAGCGATCACATCGACTTTCTTCAGGTTGGACTCTTTGCATTATTATAAATACATTTTATGGTTTTATATCAGAAGATAACTTGGATCATCACATTGGTGTAAACTGATGCACTGTATGTATTATTGTTTGTGTGATCACCTTTGTTTGTTAGTGGTGTATGTGCTCATTGGGTGTACTTTGCCAAGAGGGTGAATATTTGTAATGTTGATCTAATGGAATACTGCTTGTATTTCTACAATTGACATGACATTTATGTTTATAATATTCTTTTTTTTTAGAGTTACCTGTGTTTGAAACATCTGTCTGTGCCTCAAACCTTTGATGATCCTAACCCTAAGCACAAAGTGACATTTAAGAAGGTCGTACAGTTTGTCTCCGTGCTTCAGAAGATACTGGGGGATATCTGTGACACAGACATGACCAACATCTTAGAAACAAGTGAGTGTGATGGTCTGAATGAGATATTCTACTAGCCTTCATCCTGACATTGTCCTCTTTAGTTTCAGCCTTGTAGCTCTTCTATACCAGGTCTGCTTTTTATTTCTCTACTTGCATATTTTTGTCTTTATGAATTATTGTAATATGTTAAAGTCTTTTCAGTGGAAAAGGTTTTCAGGAAATGTAATCGGACCTGCACCTCATCATGATGGAGCCGAGCTTCTTCAAACACTTAATACCACTGTGCTGGCATCTCGGATCAAGCAGAAATGTGAACTTGCTTGCAACTTGCATGAGAAACACTGGTTTATATCTCCAGCAGGGTTGCTCTAAATTTGCATTTCATTTTGTCATGTATTTGATTATTGATTAATTTTCACATTTACATTTAGTCCACAAAGCCCAGGATCAATGTGTTTTTGCCTTTTGTCTGTATCTTGGTCGTTGAGGATGTCCATGTCTTCCCAGTGAAAGAGACAGGGCTGTGTGTCCAGCTGTGTGTCCAGCTGTGTGGTTTGTATATTTCACTTTCACAAATAACTTTGTTATTCATTGTCACAAACAGAAACAAACACTCCGGAAACACCACTGGACATCATCCCAGGTTTGTGATGCTAAATTTGGTTGTTTTAATTATTCATGTCATCCATATGTCTCTTCCTAGCCATTATGCAATACTTATTACATACATCTTCTCTTGTAGAACCACAGACAAGGGAAGATTTTTTGCATTGTAAGTTTATATTTATACACACACACCATACACCATGTGTTCCATCATCACGGGGACATTTAATCCTCACAAATAGCGAAATACTTGCCCAAGTGCACATCTCAGACACAAATACACATGCACAGTGTGAGAACATTACAAGAGGATCATGCCCTTTATCCATATCTGTTGGGCCTTCTTTCGTATTTTCAGATTCCTGTTACCTTACGTTGGAGTCTGCACCTGACCACCCCAGCCTGTGTGTGTGTGAGGACGGCAGGTCTGTGGAGTGGGTTGCCCATAGCTCCTCAGGGAGTGTGTGGCCTCAGGTGCTGTGCAGAGAAGGTCTGACCGGTCGCTGCTACTGGGAGGCACAGTGGGGCGGCACTGGAATTTGCACAGTAGGTCTGATCGAGGGCCGTGACGATAGAGGCGCGGTTCTGAAGACCGGCTTTGGCCGAGACACGCACTCCTGGGGGATGGACCTCTTTCACCTGTCTTATGTGTTTCGTCATGGCGATGACAATGTCACCGTGGCAACGCCAGAGGCATCCAACACAATAGGAGTCTATTTAGATCACAGAGCAGGGATGTTGTCCTTCTACAGCGTCTCTGACAAGATGACCCTGCTGCACAGAGCCCGGGCCTGTTTTAGCCGGCCCCTCTACCCTGGCTTTGCCCTCTGGGTAAACGCGTGGCAAAGTTTTTTTGGCAAACCTCCACTCATCTCTAGAACAGGACACATGTTTGTTAAACTAATAAACCTGTAATGCCCCTTTTCTTTCTTGTTATATTGGTAGGCGCACAAAAATGTATTTGTGTACACACTTGGTTGTAACTAAAATGGACTCCTAATAAATCCTGTACAGGTATGGCACGCATTACTTTTTATTTTTTAAAGTTATTCAGAAACATTTTTTTGTGTTTTCCTGTGCATTTTTAAATATCTGATATTTCGAAGGGAAATTGTCCACAGACTGCTTAATGATTAATGACTATAGAATGATTGAGATCAAATAAAAAATCTAATTCCTCTGTGGGATTATGAAGCGTTTAAGAGATACGTCAATGGTTTGCTGTAGTCTACGTTCATCAGCTTCGCTTTTATATTAGGATAGTGTTTTTCAACGCTTCTACAAGTGTAATCAACCATTGGACGTTTTTGTTACTGCTAAATTGTGTAAACGGTTTTATTTTTTATTGTTAGTTTTTTTATTTGTCCTAGTGAATTCACGGAGTGTTGGTCTATAATTTACCTACAAATTTCCCCTGGTGAATGCTTAGAATACGTTTTCAAACAAAAAAAATCCGTTTTGTCACCAGCCCATGGGAAGACTTTGGGAAAACTTCAACTCCCATCAGCCGCCTGTGCTGCGCGTGCGCGTGTTCGTGTGGCGCGCGCGGGGTTTGACTGGTTGTTGGAGGACTTGTCCGTTTAACCGGATATACGCGGCTAGCTAGCGCGGGTCTGGATCAGTGACGGTCTCTGGTCTGGATTCACCGGGCGAGGAGTCCGTGACCGTCAGCTTGTTAGGTGGTTAACAGCTGCCGTTCAGAAGGTAAGCGTGTTTAAGTTAGTTGTGTTGCAATTATGATACGTTAGTTCAATATTTTTTTTAGAATAAATGAATCGTGGTGTCTTTCAGATAATTAATTTTCGTCCATTAATGTAACGTACTCTGAGCGGTGAGGTCGAGTTAGCTGGTTAGCTGCCGTGCTAGCACGACTGAGTTGAACCGGGTCACAGTAGATGTCTATCTAGCGTAGATAAACTGTGTACCGCCCAACACAACCCTTATCACCACCAGAGTGTCCACGGCACTGAGACAGACATGAACACGACTGCGGTCCTCGTCAAGCAGGTGTGCGCTGTGGTGTGTGTTCGTTAACCTTCACACACTGCTTCATTGGGCCACTACCCTTCAGTGTTATCTGTGTTTCAGGCACTGATGATGGCCGTGGACTGGATGGGGTTCGGGTACGCAGCCCTCGTCGCGTCCGGAGGAGTGATGGGTTATGTAAAAGCAGGTAAAGTGTGTTTTAAATGAGCTCAGTCAGTCTTTTCATACGGTAACAGCTTGGTGGATGAGATCAGGGACCGTGTACCATGTGGAACTGCTCCTCTACCTGCAGGCAGTGTTCCTTCTCTAGCAGCCGGGCTGCTGTTTGGAGGCTTGGCAGGTTTTGGGGCCTACCAAATATCACAAGACCCCAAGAACATTTGGGTGTCTTTAGGTTGGTGTCTTTAGGTTACCTTTGCTTGCATGTTTGTGAGTGGTTTTATAATGTGTGCATTATTATATAATTATATTAAGAGACACGTTTCTGAATAAACTGGAGTATAACATAATGCATGTGACTTTATGAAGATCCAATATTTGAACACAGACGTAATACTGAACTGCATCAGATAGTCAGGGAGGTGGTAGACAGACCCAGTCTGCACCACTTCTAAATGCTGTTTTGCTGAAAAAAATAAATGTATTATTGGTACTATAATATTAATTTGTGTGTGTTTGATAGCTACCTCTGGAACTCTGGGTGCCATCATGGGAAAGAGATTTTACAGCTCTCGGAAGATCATGCCTGCGGGTATAGTGGCTGGAGCAAGGTATCTACCTGATCATACCTGTGGTCTCAGGATGGATTTGAGAACCTCTGCACTAAACCACATAATGCATATTTGCCATCTGAACGTTTATAGTGTTATAATACTGATACAGACAAGGACAAAGGACAAAAGAGCCATGGAAATTCTCTGTGCTTGATAATGCACTACATTATTAGATAACTGATGCTATGTAGTATTTTAATCTAAATATAGGAAATATATATTATAATGCTATATCCGGTTTGATTCTTCCTTCTGCAGTATTCTGATGTTGGCAAAGCTTGGTATTGGAGTTCTACAGAAACCTCAAGATGCATGATGAACTGTTGTCCCCAAAAATCCAAATCACTGATATTTTTTTTATTTTTTGTAAGACTATGTAAGTAATTTACCACATTTGACTGTGTGGACACCACTTATTTTGTATAGTTAAAAATAATAAATATGAATTCTATGAATATGGAAGTACAATATATTTGACCATTATTTCCATTTCATTTTCCATTATTTTTCAAAGCATAGAAATCACCATACTTACAAAAATGTGCTTAAAATAAAGACTCAAACTAGAGAACTGTAAAAGACAGGCCATTATTTGATTAAAATACTCCTATAGAATAAAATCTAGTTTGACATATGACTGTATTTGTGTTTTTAAAACATAACATGCTTTAATGATATGCTATTACGATATGTACTGATCTTGGAATGAAAATTCAGTTATTAGTGTGGTCAGTATTTAAGGCACCTCATCATTAATATATTGGATATTAATTGTAACAAGCTGCTCAATTCTGAAAAGTTTCAGAGAGAAAAGGTAAAAAAAAGCAGAAACTTTTGAATAATTGAGAAGAATCTTATGAATGTGTTATACAAAAAAGTATATTTCCTATAAAATCAGGTCACATACCAAAAAAGAATAAGATGATAAATACAAAATAATGATCATGGATGTATCCAAACACCATTGTTGAAAACTAAACATTTATGTCCTAACAGTAAGAAACATTACATTAAAAAATGCCATGGCTATAACCCCTACCACCAGAACACAGAGGGACATAAAATACTTAATGCTGCTAATTCAAGATGGAGTCTGAGGTTAGCACTAGCTAAGACTCTAAAGACTTTAGCCTACTGTATAATTAAAGCACATTTTAATAATGAAAACGTAGGAATGACATTACAACTGGATCATGTCAAGGTTAGTGCATCCTCCCAATGTTCCATTAAGAACCTTATACAATGAATTAATAGCAGCTTCTCAGCAGCATCAGATCTTACCCAGTATTCAGACCCAGACCCTGTAATGAGACCCAGACCCAGTCCAGAACGCCACGGCCAGAACGGCACCAGCCGATCTGCTGATACGTTACCGGTGGATTCCGTACTTTGCTGCCCAGTCCACTCGACCGTGGACAGGCTGGACCGGAGCCGCTCGAGTGTGGAGGCCAGCAGAATTTTTCCCCACAGCTGAGTAACTTGTTCCATTAACCTGGGCTCGATCTGTCCGCCTTCTCCAACCATCGACATCTGAAGAACAGATTTGGACGTGTTTAAGAACACAGACCTTAGGTGTTTGTTTCAGGAGAGAACGGGACAATTCCTGGTCTGGAATTGTTTGACTTTTGCCATCTTTGTGAATAGCAAGGCCTCTGGATTTACCTTCAGAGCTCTCATTTACTGAAGTGGTAGCAGCAGGTTTTGACTTTGAGGCTTTATTACAATCAGTAGAGGCAGAGTGATCAACTAAGAGAAAGGAATGTGGAGAAAGAAGAATGGGGTAGAAAGAAACAAAGACTATGGCACAGCACAATCTCAGAAGATCCAGCCAAACCAGTCCTTTCTTCCACTGCTCCTCATACCCCAGAAGACAGCTAATGAAAGCTATAGAGGGCCTGATTATCTGACCAGGATGTACTGAAACGTGTGGAACACAGGCTGAGGACCTCTGCTTTAACCTTTTACACTTTTTTGACAGTTTTGTTACATGTCCCTACATGAGCCAACTACAGGCACAACCCCCTTTGATCAACATTGGGTTAAGCGACTCATTCAAGTACCACAAACTACAGAGTACCTGACCTCTTGATTCTCTTGCAATGTTCTTAGACTGCAAACCTCCCACCACTATTTATTGTTTTAATGAAGGTGCATAACACATTGATTAAAATGTTTAAAAACAAGAGTAGGCCTGCAGCGTTTGTATTCAAAAGAGGGCTGAAGGCACTGAACCTTAACAAATTGCCAGTTAGCTTAGACCGGATGACTTTGGATCTCAGCCATAGCATGAAAGGTCAGAGGGCAGTGTGATGAAAAATCAACAACTGAATATAAGGGAAATAATGGGCTAACATGCTTATGAATAAACAAGGTTGATGATTAAACCCTAATACATACGGGGGTGCTGTTGTCCAATTGGCTGGAGCTGAATCCTCTGACCAACTGACCCAACCTCCTTCTTCTGAAAAGATGGTATGTAAGCTCCAGACAGATTGTATGTGGTGCTGATGAAGTGTCCTAACAGCCAAATACATTTTGAAAACACTTTAGTTAGAACTACTGATGAGACAATAAACATATGATTTGATCTTTATCCAAGTCTTAATAAATCTCATCTTCTGAAACAAACAGCAGTTTGGACATTAAAGCACATATCCATTTATAAATCCAAATAACTCCAAATGGTTTAAAAACTTTCTCACTACCATAACATTAGATGTGTCATTCTGTCAAATGTCAAAAGCCATTTTTGTGAGTTTTTTGCTACTGATTATTCTCATTATTTGGAAAGATGTACATTTAGCCAACACGGGGTAGAAAGGCTCTGGGTCCAGAGTTGTGTTTACCTCTGGGCTGTTGAGTTTTCTCTAGTACTCTGTCTCTTGGCCTATCTGGGGCTTTAGTGGTCTTCTCTTCTGCGTCTGGGGTTAATGGGAGTGGTGAGGGAAGCAGACCAGAGGACACGGTGGAAATGTTACAGCAAAAGAAACAGGAGCAAAACGCCCCACGAAAGAATGAGCAGAGTGAAGACGCTCTGAAGAAACATGTGAATCCATCATTAGATTCGTTCAAATCTAATGTCCTGCATCTGGGACCTGATGCATGTCCAGATACTGACCAATTGACCAATTGGGAAAAGTTTGATGCTGGTCTAGCAGCTACTAAATAAAGGCAAATAACTAGTAGGTTTTTATAGCGAGTGGTGCTCACATAGTGCATCAATAATAGAAATCTTGGTCAATTTCTTGGTAAATTAGCATTTAGTGCATCATGTTGTGATTGGAGACGCGATAAAAAGGAGCTTGGACAGGACAGCCAGCTCATTACTACATGAGCGACATCTACTGTGTGCTAACCTAAGGTAAGCCCAGGTAAGCCTACCTGGACTGACTTGGGTAACCGGTGCTCCCCCAATAGGAGCGAGTGGTTTGTACAGTTGGTTTGTCTTGTTGTCTCTCTTGGACTCCTTGTCCCCAACTGATGGTGTGGTCTTATTTATCAAGCCTGAAATTGATGAGCATGTTAATTACAGATGACTGATCATGTATGTGGCAGAGTAACACGCAGCACAGTAAACAGTATGTAATGTGCACCAATCTCTTCAGTCACCAAAATGAACTACATTTAACCTAAACAAATGCAATGAAGTCACCAGAGAGGCCAAGTAATACTGTGATGTGTGAACACAGAGGCCTTCCTGCTGTTTACGAGTATTGTGTATATTCCTCCAGTTAAATAATTTTTAATGGCTCAGTGTTGAATATTAAGCAGACTTGCCAGGCAGGTATCTGGCCTGGCGCAGGTAATGCTGTCTGGCTGAGGAGACGCTCTGGAGGTGGGAGTCTGGCTGGTTCCTTCTGATGCTACTGGGTAATTTTGTCACAGTGCTGAAAGTGTAGAGAGGTTTTTGTTCCTTTGGCCTAAATAAAAGAGTAATTTAAAAGAGATTTTTTTAAAGTGTGTAAATTGAATTGTGAATTTAGGTCAATTAAGCATTCTCTGTTTTAATAACACTTACTGATAAGTGATCTCCCTAATGTCCTCATCTGTGGCCATGCTAGGTTTCTTGGAATTGGACACAGTATCTGAGCGATCTGATTCGTCGCAGCTATCAGAAGGCTTGGTCTGCCCCCAGCGTCTCCGCCCACTCTTCATCACCATTAGGGTGTTCTCATTCCCCACTGACCTCTTCAGGAGTAAAACCACAAATTCAGTCCTGGTTCAGATGAGCTACTTCATATTACAATTCGTAAATGTAAAGGTTACAATAATTATTTTACTTCACAAAATGATTTTATAAGAAGCACTATAGGGCAGACTGGACAAATCTATAGCCTAGCAGGCATTTTGGAGCACGCAGCCTGGATTCTTTACCTTTTGGGTGGAGAGTGGGAGAGGCTCGTCTTGGCGACCTGACAGAGAGACACACTGAGGCAGGGGGATCTGCTGCAGTGGCTGATGGGAGCTTCGCCCCTGGGGCTTGGCCTGAGAGCGCAGGGCTGGCTCTGAGGTTGACTGCAGCTCTGCTTTGGCCTCTCTGGGCTCCACTGCTTTTGCCTGTGGCTTGCAGAGGTCGGAGGTCTGCGGCCGTGGTCCCAGCACCTGGCCAACTTGGAAGTAGGGGTACCTGAGGGCCTGCAGCATTCAAATATAGACACTGTTTAACAGCTTGGTCATCATGCTGTAAGACAAGCCCCAATCAGGAGTTAAGGAAGTTTGAGACAACTAACGGAAGGCATTTTGAACATATATGTTGTACAGTTGTGATCAAATTTATTCAACCCCCAATGCTGCGAAGGGTTTTATGGAATTCAGTGCACATTTGTAATTGTGTTCATAATGAAATCTTACAAGGACTTGTTAAAGAACTAAATGCAACTAAGATAGCATCAATTTTTTTTGTCATAAAGTATTAAATGGCCTTTTTGTGATTTCTTCATTGACACAATTATTCAACCCCTTTACGACTACCACTCCTAAGAACAGAGGTTCATTCCAGTGTTTTCCATCAGGTATTGAAAACATCTGTAGATGTCAACGAGCAGCAATCAAGCATGATAAGCACCAATTAGGCAGATTTAAAAGGACTGTGATACTCAGCTCCTTCTAGACATCTACTGGTATGTTTCCAAGCATGGTGAAGGCAAGAGAATGGTCCCAGAAGACAAGAGAAGAGGTTATTGCTCTTCACAAGAATGGCAATGGATATAAAAAGATTGCGAAGTTGTTAAATATTCCAAGAGACACTATCGGAAGTATCATTCGCAAGTTCAAGTTAAAGGGCACAGTGGAAACGTTACCTGGTCGTGGCAGAAAGAAGATCCTGACCGCGACTGCTGTGCGCTACCTGAAGCGTAATGTGGAGAAAAATCCCCGCGTGACTGCTAAGGAACTGAAAAAAGACCTGTCAGATGTGGGCACTGAAGTTTCAGCTCAGACAATAAGGCGCGCACTGCATAACGAAGACCTCCATGCCAGAACGCCCAGACGCACCCCCTTGCTGACTCCAAAGAACAAGAAAAGTCGACTGCAGTATGCCAAAAGTCATGTGGACAAGCCACAAAGGTTTTGGAACAGGTTTTGGAAACTAAATTAGAACTGTTTGGGACAATGGACCAGCGCTATGTTTGGAGAAGGAAGAACCAGGCTTATGAACAAAAGAACACCTTGCCTACTGTGAAGCATGGCGGGGGGTCAATTATGCTTTGGGGCTGTTTTGCTTCTAATGGTACAGGAAAGCTTCAACGTGTGCAGGGTACCATGAATTCCCTTCAGTACCAGGAGATCTTGGAGGAAAATGTGATGGAGTCAGTCACAAACCTGCGGCTTGGGAGACGTTGGACCTTCCAACAGGACAATGATTCGAAGCACACATCCAAGTCCACTAGAGCATGGTTGAACATGAAAGGCTGGAACATTCTAGAGTGGCCATCGCAATCACCAGACTTAAATCCAATTGAGAACCTCTGGTGGGACCTAAAGAAGGCAGTTGCAGTGCGCAAGCCTAAGAATGTGACTGAACTGGAGGCTTTTGCCCATGAAGAATGGGCTAAGATACCCATAGGTCGCTGCAAGACACTTGTGTCAAGCTATGCTTCACGCTTGAAAGCTGTCATAACTGGAAAAGGATGTTGTACTAAGTACTAAAAAATAATGTCACTAGGGGGTTGAATAAAACTGATAATGATGTGAGCACAGTAAAGACATTTGTGGTTATTCCATCATAAATATTATGTTATGTTTGTCTAATTTATAAGTGCCTCTTTGATATAATTGTAAATAAGATGACTGAAATGATCAAAATCAATGTCAAACTGGCCAAAACACTTTATTTCAGTGGGGGTTGAATAAATTTGATCACAACTGTACATTTAAATAGGTATGTTTTTATTTATTTTCTAGCAATAAAAATAAAGAGACTGGGGGCAACATTTTATACTTTTAATTTTGTTTTAAACTGTTTAAGCTAATAAAAAATCTATTGATTACAACACTGATGACAACAGTTTCAGACATAAAAAAATGTCTTTGAAAATATCTCGGTATGTGTGATTGGACAGTAAATTCCATGGGTCTCAGGGGTCTCAGTGCTGAGGGCCAACCAACCTGGACAGCGGTGGGCCTCTTCTTTGGGTCCCACTGGAGGAGGTCTTTCATTAGTGCCAGACCTTCGCTGCTGGCATTGGGGATAAGGGTCTTTAGGGGCGTGGGCACACACTGAGGGAAACGGAAGCTCATGGCTGCTGCCAGCTGATAGCCCTCTGGCCAGTCCATCTGCAGGGCCAGAGAAAGTTAACAATGGATAACCACACCACAATGGAAAATAGTATCTAGAGTCATGCTGTTGCAGAGGAAGATCTATACCACAATTCAAATGAAACACATCAACATAACACAAGTAGTTCACACCTGCATTTATTAAAGGTAGGAAGATTTTTTAAAGGTTTGTAGTTTCTCAAAGGTTCTTCACACTCTTGTGGAGCTGACTACCAAATAACCAAAGTTTAATATTCACAAATGAATAGTCGATATGGTGCCACAACAGTCATTACTGCTATTATTTAATTTTAAAAAGCCGAGTCTGTAAAAAACACGTAGAGTCTGTTTATTGTAGCTCTTTAGCCTCCTGTGCAGACATGTCATACCTTCCTGACAGTCCCAAGCACCTGGCAGATTTTGAAGATCTCGTCGACTTCGCTGTTGCCAGGGAAAAGAGGTCGTAAGGTGTAGAGCTCCGCCATGATACATCCCACAGCCCACATGTCTATGGGTGAGCTGTAAACACACGACCTCAGAAGCACTTCAGGTGCGCGATACCTGCAAACACACACCAAAGAAACGTGCTACATGTCAGCACTGTCTGAGAGAAACTGTATAGTCAAGTTAAACAATTCTGCTCAGGAGGACTGCCAAGATGTGTCCCGATGTTATGGGTGAACCATTAGTATCAAATAATAGGAGTAGACTTTTCCCAAGAGTTGAATATCCACTGAATGAATAAACAATTTTATCAATGTCACCTTTCCCATTTTAACATTTTTCTGTCCTCTTGAGAAGACAACAAAGTTTCTCACCATCGAGTCGAGACGTAATCTGTGTAGGGAGGCCGAGACCGGATCTCTCTGGCCAGGCCAAAGTCAGCGATCTTCACCAACTCAGGACCCATACACAGCAGGTTCTCTGGCTTCATGTCCCGATGAAAAAACCCTTCAGTAGCACAAGAATTCATGCAAGCAGTCATGATAAACTCCAGAATAGTGCTTGCATTTCAAACACAGAATTACCGAACCACCCTAATTACATTGTAATACGATGCAGATGAAGGGCTCGGTAATGGGCCAGTGACATGACCCAGTCAGTTAAGACACCAAACTGTACAGTATATAGAGGACGACTTCAAGGGCTCGAGTTGGAAGACATGCAAGCTACTATAATATGATGGGACTATATTCAACATTTATCCAAACACTAACCATGTGTCATACAGTATGCATGCATTACGCAGTATCTAAAATGTTTTTGTGCAATCACAGCAAACATAAACTGGGTAAAATCAGGCATTAGGGAGAAAGCCACAATGATGAGCTATATGGTCAAAGAAAGACATTATTTAAAGACAAGCATTAAAAGCAGTAGTCTCAGAAGCCAAGTCTCCCTTGCCCACTGGTTCAAAACAAAAGTTCTTCCACAAAAAATGATAATGATTAAAGAAACCTGTTCAGGCTTCAAACTCCTTTTAACCAGGTTTAAATTCAACACAAGTTCTATCAAGGGTGGTTATTCCTTTGCTTTATAGGTTAGGATTTACATATAATATTTGTCATATATTTGCAAATATTTCAGAACTGTCCTCAACGTGCATTGAACTAGTGGTGGGGGTTGCACACTGGCTCTGTATGAAAGGGAAAGAATAACCTTACCATGTTTGTGCACAAATGCCAACCCAGAAATCACTTGAAACATGATGTTCCTTATTTCATTTTCAGTGAACATCTTATTTTCCCTGATGAAAGCATTTCATGCACAAAGGAGAGGATAAAAGAGAAAGAGAAGGCAGGAATAAGGACAGAGAGAGAATCCCAAAGCTTTTTCCCCCATAGATTGTGCGAGACAGTCTGTGGTGTGGCAAATGTGTGTCTGTCTGAGTTTAAAGGGTTGTTAGATCCAATGTGGATTTAGTTGTGCATCTTTGACACCCCTGATGTATCGCACATTCTGTCAATAAAGAGATGAAGAGAACAGCCGAGTCTTTGTGGGCGGGGCGAGGGCGGGGCTAAACAAATGACTGATAGTCAGTAGGGACTGTGCTCCGCCTGCTCTCAGCTGTTCTAATCTTTTAAACACAAATATCATCGCTCTGCTTAACCTACCATGCTTATGAATAAATGATAGCCCCTGCAATATCTGAAAGGTTATGTTCCTGATGACTGATTCTGGGAACAACTTGTTTCTGGAGACAAGAGAATCAACACAACTTCAAATTATTCACTTTAGGATAGTTTATACAGTCACAAAACACACTGTAGGTGCATTTTTTTAATTCTCGAGAACCATTTAAAGTCCAGGCTATACTACAAAAATTATGTGAATTTTCAATCAAACAGAAACGTGGTCAGATAAATATAAATTGGTAAATTGGCAGTTTACTGGTCAGTTTGTGCTATGAAGTGAAAACTAATGTTGACTGTATCATGGGGCATTGTTTTGAATAAATTCATACAATAATGAGCTGTTCTGATGTCAAAAACGTGCATAGCCACATCATACCTGTTTTTCATCAACTGGTACAGGTTCTCTTTCATGTACTCAAAGACAAAGTACAAATGGTCATTTTCTCTGATGACTTCTTTCAGTTTCACCACATTGGCATGGTTCAGTTTCTTTAATGACTGCAAACACACATACGGATGTTCATTTGAAAAGCGTTACAGATCCACAGTGGCTATGTGACGACTTCAAAGAGCAAAGCAAAGCCATCGCACTGGAGGGGGCTCATTTGGGACGTGGGCACAGAGGCTGCGGTTCATACCTTCACCTCTCTTAGGTTCATGCACTCCTCCCAGGAGTAGAACTTCCTCTTCATTCTGAGAGACACATGGAGAGGTTTCACAAAGTTCACCAACAGCTGACAACAGACCACATTCTACTGCATGAAAACCATTAATCAAAACACAGCCCACAGTCACCTGGAGAGTCTGAGAGAGGCCAGGACGCTCCCGATGAACTGGAATGGCTGCTATTTGTTACAGGGCATTTGGCACTCGCTCCAAATTGAAAGCTATCAACAGCTTTGTTTGTCAAGATTGTTTTGGGTCAATCTGATGGCCAAAGTCAATAATAGTCACATTTTCCAAAAGGCAGTGCAGATCCATACCAAACTAATTATTTGTAGAATAATTAGTGGGCATTCGGTGGGTTTGCCTAATTACACTTTTAACCAGAGAGTTTACTGAGAGGTCAGTTTGCTTCCTTATCTCTGCTGATCACTTACGCTACAAAATCTGAAATTAAATACCAATAAAAAGAAATGTACAGGCTACTGCTCTAAATGCATAATAATCGCATGACATCACATAATACAATAATAACATAACAATGTGATTTCCAATCTTCAGGTTCTGATGGGATCAAAACAAAACAAAAGCAACAAACTTTTAACTCTAACACAACTGACAGAGAAACAAAATACATTTCCAAAACTGCCACGGCAACATTAAAACTGGAAGCAACCGAGGGATCCAGGCTCGTCTAGTTCTGCGGGCCGCTCCACAGCAATGGTGCTTGACCCACAGTAGGACAGCGTTGCTATGAACAGGAAGGAGCTGGCACAGCAGTTGGTATGTGGAGTGGTGTGTCAAAGCCTACCCAGGTGACCTGAGCTACCCAGCATCTAACTGGGGAATTACGTCACGTGCGTTGTGTACGTCACGTACGTCACGTGCGTCGTGTACGTCACGTACGTCACGTGCGAAACCCAAGGCGAGGCGTGCCAATTTTGCACGTTTGTTGACAGAGCGCCAAGGCAACACAACGCCGACACACTTTCACTCCTTTCACCGTCACCGCGGTATCGCTTTGCAAGGCAACAATCTTTTCCTGGACGGCTACAGCGTCTCGGTGTGTCATTCATAATTCAGCTTACTCGCCCCTGCTGAAAGAGCAGCTTGCAGGTTGAAAGAGCCCAGCTGGGGCTCAGATCAGCTGTGCGCAAACAGGGTTTGTTCTTCCCAGCTTAGGGCCAGAGGATGGGACCGTGCCGCAGACCGGACAGCCACGTGATAAAGAACGTGGATCACATGCTTGTACGCTCAGTGTGAAGAATGGTGGCTCTCCATATTACGAATCTGGCACACTTTGCATGGGCATGGGCCCTTTCCTAAAAACAATCTCATCCTGGCCCTCCCCTGAGTCCTCGGTAGCAAAATGGGACATATCAATTTACAGAGCAGAAATAGAATCACTGTGAATCACTGCCTCTGATCTTCCTCCATACCTCTTGATGGCCACCAGCTCCCCAGACTCGTTGCTCTTGCCCATCAGCACGCTGCCATAGGTCCCGTCACCCAGCTGCCTCAGAGTGGTGTAGCGGTACATCCTTGCCTCGTGATGTCACGCAGCTCCGCCCCTGCTCCCCAGAACCACCCGCTCAGCTCGCCTGCCCCCGTCCCGCCAGTACCAGCGATGTGGCTCACTCGCACACTGCCGTCACGTCCCGCTCCGGGACACGTGCGGGATGTGCGGTTCACTGTATCTCGCAGGCCATCACTCACTTCTCTCTAAGACTGTTAAGAGGAAAAACCACAATCAGATGTCGTCTTATGTTTGTGACAACATGGAGTCTGTTGCTGTTTCTTATTTAGTCTGCTGTAAAAGTACATTTGAGGGACTGCTTTAAAGGAAATGTATTATAAAGTCACCAGGACAACTCAGTAATAACACATCAAGTTACTGTGAGGTGACAGTCAATTACCAGAAAGCTTTTCCTTGAGAAAAATATTGACCTTTAGCAAGTTTGTTGAACAGCACCACCTTTTATGTTGGAGAGAGCTCAAAGAACAAATCCAAAAGGATTAGCTTACAGGTGCAGTCACAGCTAGGCACATGCTAGTGAACTCAGGGACAACAGAAAATACGCTCCAAACAACAAGTGACTCAGAGGCAAAGATTTTCCACCTGAATATTCAATGTGACACCCACAGGCAGTAGCATCATTTTCCACATCAACATGGCCCCGTGTGTTTTACTCTCCAGGTGCAGAGCCATGTCCTGAGGGGCGTGTGATTAATCCAGGCCAGGCGATTAGGCGCACACTGAGAATGCAAATAGAATCTTACATCAGCATAACGCTTCTGGGTTCTCAACCCGTCTTAGTCACACCATCTGCCAGCACATTGGGTTTTGCAGGCATAGCAGAGTCCTGTGGGGTTTCAAAACAGGGGAAACCGAGTGCCTGTGACATTATATTACTGTCCTCTAAATGGAGTTAAGGACCAACTGTAGTCTTCTTTTTAAGACAGACACCAGTGACTCCAGGCAGACATGCCTTAGCTAATTTAATTTAAGTAAAAACGGTCGCAGGCATTGCACTGTTGTTAATAACAGGGGCCTGTCATTAAAAGCATTCAGATTACACCATACAGTGTCAATGCAGTGTCTGTGAATCAATGTGGGGGGGGCAGGCAGCACAAGACGCCCCCCACTGACCGAGCTTTGGCCTGTAGTGACCAACTGGAAAGAGGTTTTGCAGGAATTAGAAGGATGTATGAAGGGTGAATGGTCTTAGCTGGCCTCTCAAGGTCGATGGATAAGCCTTGTGAGTAATCACATAGAAACAGAAGTAAACACAGAGGAGCTCAATTAGAAATGCATCACACAGCCTCGCAAAGCTCGCAGGTAGTATCTTAGGAAGGTTGAGTAACTAAGCTAAAGTTAATACAACTTCCAAGTGTTGTTTAACGGCTCTGTTCTTGGTATTTTTTAACTTACCGATTTGTACAGCCCACCGCCCTGTTCCGTTGTCTGCGGCCGATGATAACGCTTCAGCCGCCTGCTGTGTCCCGATACGGCGCGTGCCGTCCTCCCCTTGGCAACGAGGACTCCGACCCAGCGCTACGAACGTCTCCGATCACGTGAACACGAAGGGGCTTGTGGGAATTGTTGTTTACAGAACGACGCTGGTCGCCAGTGCCAGGCTGAGTCTGGAAATCCTAAAAGGACAAGTATTCATAGTTTAATTTAGGGAGGAGTAAGGTAACGAGACTGGGATATTTGTCTCTAATCAACATTTCGATGTTCGGACTTTGTTGTAGAATAATGGCAAAGTTTTGAAAAAAATAAACGCTCTCTGTATCACCAACAGATGGCATAATTGGTGCACAAAAGCTGCTAAAATGGGGACTTTGTTCTGAACACCACCAGAACGGCAGTCTATGCTGTTAGACTAGTGTTAACAAAATATAATGTATATATTATAAACGAAATATACTGCTATCTCACAACGTGATTACTGGCCTGTTTTGCGACAGAGACTTGATCTCATATGTTACAACAATAGCTAGGCAGCATTGAAAAAAACAACTGGACATTATATCCTATATTATGTATGTTATACACTGCTTTCAAGAATATAAAGCCCTCTCCACATTAACAATCTGCTGTAATTACAATTGCTTTCTTGCATTAAAGAAGGTTATAGACTGCTTTTAAGAATTTAAGAAAACCTCACAGTACCTATTACATTTTCTTTGACTTTAACTGACATATATTATAAATCTTTAACTGCATTTAATATAAATGAAAGTTGTTAATGATGCAATTTTCAGATCTTATTTCTGAACTTTCTTAAGCCCTTTACATAGTCACCAATATGCTACATCAAATCCATTCACATAGTTCAGGTGTATCCTGAGCAGACTCAGAGTGCCTCTTTAAGCTGGATGGCACTGGCTTCAGACAGAATTCAAAGCACTTTCAACCACCATAACCAGTCAAACAACACAAATGGATTCTATTTTTCAGGCTCTCTAGCACTTTTCTATTTCTCTCTCTCTCTCTCTCTCTCTCTCTCTCTCTCTCTCTCTCTCTCTCTCCCTCTGTGTGTGTGTGTGTATGTGTGTCTGTCTCTTTCAATCGTGTCTATATTGTCAGTAGTGAAAAAAATGTCACAAGTAAAAGCGTAGACCTTAAAGAGGGTGCACAGGTGCACATAGACTGAGCCTTCAAAGAGAAAAAAGTCAAGCACCACTGTTACTACTCCACACAGACACAGACACACACACACACACACACACACACACACACACGCATACACATATATATATACACCCATGGAATATATACGCCGTCAAACATGTCACACAGATATTTACTACTTTCATTGCAAGTGTGTGCGGGTGAAGGTTGTGTCAAAGTGTTTTGCTATAAATGATCATATATTCTAATTTCATGGAGGTAAATATAATTGTCCATGTTCATTGATATTAAATCATTAATGGAAAAAAAACTTTATGTTAAAATACACAATATATTTTCCCACATTTTCTGTGGCAAATTATGTTTTGTGTAAATAGATACATCTGTTGTCATATTTTTTAAGTAAACAAATTTATTAAATGTATACATTTAAATGTTGCTAAAAATGCTATTTGTACCCTACTGGTTAGATATGCCAGTCATAGTGACTTTAACGTCTTATAAAGTAAATGTCATCTACCATCTCCAGAGTGGGTATAAAATGACTGATATTTAGATTAGTCTATCTTGCTTTCCCCTGGCGCCTCTTTGGTTCAGCTAAACCAATCACGATGGAGAGACACGAAGCCAGAAACGGTGTACATCTGTTTTGACTTGGTGCGAGACTAGTGCATCAGTCGTGGAGAAGTTAAGCGTGATTTGGTTTGCAGTGGAATTCATTAAGCATCAGAATGAAGGGGGAACATCCTGCAGCTGGCCGGGTTGGGTTTCATAGGGGCGTTCTCCCCCCATCACCTTCTTATGGCTCCTCACTATAAAGGGCCACACACACAATCTGACCTGAAGATGACATGCACCGTACATAAGACATTACAAAACATAAAGAAATTGCTTCTAAGGGCTAATGGTGATTGCTTATATATGATTTGTCCCACCTAAAACAATGTATACAATTATACTATAACAACAATGTATGTATATATTATAAAGTCATGGTCTGGAGGTAGGGAACTGGTCTTGTGACCGGAGGGTCGTGGGTTCGATTCCCAGACCTGAGGCCATGACTGAGGTGCCCTTGAGCAAGGCACCTAACCCCAACTGCTCCCCGGGCACTGGGCTAGGGCTGCCCACCGCTCTGGGCACGTGTGCACCACAGCCCCCTAGTAATTGCTAGTGTGTGTGTGTGTGTGTATGTGTGTGTGTGTGTGTGTGTGTGTGTTTGTGTGTGTGTGTGTGTGTGTGTGTTCTAACTGCACAGATGGGTTAAAAGCGGAGGACAAATTTCGATTGCGGTGAAAAATCACAATTGACAAAATATGGCACATTTACATTTTACGAGACGAGGGGGACGAGGAAGGCCGAGTGACCCTGCCACACTCCACACTAACTGGGGGAAGGTGGTCGCTGACCTGCATGACTTTCAGGCACTGGTGCAGAAACACCTCCAGCAAAGCAAACAGCATTCAGGTTCAGCTCAAAATAAGTCAACATCTTCAAACTTGGAGCTCAGGTTTGTTGCCTAAACAGAACAGCGGGCTGAGTTTGCTGTTTTACAATGGATATGGCATACAACATCCTTTTGGCTTTACTAAGGCCTCCACTTATATTTATTTTCCATTTAAAACACACACACACACACACACACACACACACACACACACACACACACACACACACATACATACATAAATATATATGTGCTGAAGTACACAAATATATTCAACATTTCCAAATTTCTCTACAACATATCTCCCCACCGGCCTTTTACCCATGATCCCATGATGCAACAATGCCCACAGATGAAATAAATCACTGTCAAATACTGTTTTTTATTATTTTGGCAAGTTGAGAAGCCTCTAAGTGTTGGTTTATATTCGGCGTACAACTCACCCATATTCTCACCTCAATGGCGGGGGGGGGGGGGGGGGGGGGGTGGCAGAAGGGGCAAAGGAAAGTAAACTTTGGGGGTGAAGAGTGGTTGTTTTGAGGCTGTGGTGCCAGTTTGCGGGTAGTTTGAGCCTCGCTCTGTTCAATGGGAGGTCAACACCTGAGCGTTGTATTATTACTAATAAGAGGATGTTTCTCAGGGCTCAGTGGCTCTTAAAGGGCTCGACTTGCGGCTTGTGGCACACACCAGTTGAGCCCAATGGCCCACATGATGTTTATCAGTCTCACGTTAGCAGCCATCCCCTGTCACCTTTCCTTAAAAAACTCAGAGAGAGGAGGAGGAGGAGAGAGAGAGAGGGATACAGAGAGAGAACCTGACTGCCCAAGTGATGTTAAACAGAGAATTTGACCTAATCACTTTTATTTTGTGACTCCTTCCACAGCTGTTTAAGAGACAGGCCACTTCCAGTTGTTTTATTGAGATGTTTAAGGTAGATCAATACCAGCGTATTGATAATAGTGTTCTAAATCTGTTAATACTACACATATTTCAAAGGAATTTTCAGAAAAGTAAATAAATGTCTTTAAGATCATGCTTATATTTTCACATAAATGTATTTTTTTGTAGTATCATTTAAACAATTTGTGAAAAAATAGCACTCACCCCACCCCCAAAAATGTCTATCAATGTCAAGCTATCACCTCATCATTAATCAAACCCTAGTGACCCTCCTTTCACTGAAACACACCTGAGAGCCAGGTGCGGCTGTTCGTGTTGGGGTTTTCACTGTCCATCCTTCGTGTATTCGCCTGTGTGTGTGTGTGTGTGTGTGTTTGTGCATGTGTGTGTGTGTGTTTATAGTACGCATCAAATTACAAAGGGCAGAATTGGGGGCTGTTGCCTGAACTCAGCATAGCACAGTTTGTGTTAAATACTTTCCCCCGGTGTGTTGGTGCTGGGCAGTGTCTGCTTGTTGCGTCTCTTTCCCCCTCATTACCCCTCCACTCAAAACACTCAGCACAGGCCTCCCCGGGGGTCACGGCAGCCCACAGGCACCACAGTCCCCTGGAGGTCACCGCAGTCCCCTGGAGGTCACCACAGACCGGTCCCCTTATCACTCAAATCATTACACCTGTGTTTGGAAGGTAAACGAGGCAAAAAAAAAGCAATGTCAAAAAGGCACACAGTAGCTATGTCTTCATTAATTTATTTATGTACATTATAACACTAAAATGCAGTTTGAGAAAATGCAGGTAATAAAACAAAAATACAAGCATTAAAATCTATCTAAATGGATTACACAAACGACTTAAAAAAAAACTATGACACAATTGTTAATTTTGCTCACAAAAATGTATTAAACTTACATATAGAAAGTCCAAAAATATAAGCAACATGCCATAACAATATTGAACTTTTATTTTTCAAAGGTTTAAGGTCAAACTCTAGTCCAGCTCATGTGCCTGATCTTTCTCTAAGGGCCAATTCTAAAAGTCCACTTTCATCAGTGCAGAGAAGAAGCATTATCATGTGAAATGCTTATCGACCAGTGTAGTCCAACATCATAGTGGACTCATCAAAGGCCCAGAAGCTGAGATCAGGGCCCTTATCTCTGGCAATCAGCTATCTCCCTATGGAATGGCATAACAGTATCTGACGTGTGCAAAGACCCAAAGAAACAAACGTGGGTGCAGTGATCTTAGGAACTTCAGAGCTATTGGTACAGTATAAAAACATAGAGAAAAGCACGTGATCTGCGTTGAATAAAGTCATTTAATATAGATTTTTGCAGGGGAAATATATTTAGCGACATATTTAGCCATTTGTGTCATTAAAATGTGCGGCACTGTATTTCAGATCCACCTTAACAATCTGGCTCAGTTTTCCACTTCTACACAGATGTTCTCCTGTCATTTCAGAAACATCATGGAAACTAAAGATCTTATGGCGGCTGTATGAATAAACTGCAGAATTTAGCTGAACATAGTAACAAACCAACAAACAAATCAAAACAACAGAATGTATTATTAGTCTATCACAATACAAAAAGCTAAATTTAATAGTAGAAGAGATGAAAGGGTGTAAATGTATGTTTATTCCAGTCCCAGTCTTTGTGCAACAAAATGTTGCTTTTATCATCGGGGACCCTAATGGCTCTCATGAGTAAGGGACTTACAGTATGGCCAGATGAGTCTCATTCATACCTCCTCTCATCTGGGAGATGCTTTGTGTTCCACAGCAGTTTAGATGAATCTATTGCTCAACAAGGCTCCTGTTTTTCACAGGATTTATCGCTCGCTGTCTGTCCACTGATGAAAGGTGTCAAGACTTAATCAGTGCATCTCCCTTGCTCTCTCCACATAAATGACTTTGCCCCTTGCATATAAATAAATCACCACATCAGTGTAATGTGAGCACTTTTCAAAATGCCCCAGTCTTCTCTAACCATCATCGACCCCCCCCCCCCAACCTCTCCACCACCCCAAAATCAAGAAAAGAAAAGAAGAAGAAAAAAAACACCTATTTCCCCCCTCCTGTGTCTCAGATGTGGCTTCCAGCTTCTAGCTAATGGTTGTTTTGCTTGTAATGCCACTTGGTGATGATCAAAAACAGTAGAATCACTGAAAGAGAAAGAGAGAGAGAGAGAGAGAGGGAGGGAGGGAGAGAGAGAAAGAGCATATTGGAATCTAGTGGGCAGGAGCAGCAGCTGGAAGATTGCTTATCAGGAGTGATGCACAATATCCTGACAGTATGATGGCTATCAGAGAGGCATGGCTTTAGCCAGCAGATTCATGCCTCTTTAAGAAGACAGTACATTTTTGGCTCTTGCTTCCTACACAGATAAGGATTCTCACGGAAAGGTGTCCTCTTTAGACTTATCTCACTGGAGTATCGGGCATGCTCAGAATTAGCCCGTTTTTGAAAAATCATGCTTGGGCACCAAGTCTACTGACATTATGACATAGGCGGTCAGAGGTCTTCTGCACCAGGTTCAATACAGACACAGATGTGTTACCACCAAAATATATGAACACAGGCAGCCTCAATAAATCAGGCAGTTGTAGACAAAAACTAAAATAGATCATAATAATTTGGCACCCCAGAAAGTGAATACTTGAACACAGTAACACACACTTGTGTTATCCATATTTGCTATCAAATTAGCATATTCAACATGATGACCTTATTAAATGTCATAGCACCTTATGCAAGATAAGTATCTCTTTGGCACATATGAGGATGACTGTTTAGCTGATTTGGCATGTACAAGATCATATACAGGGTTTAAATAACTGCACAAAACAACGACTTTCAAAGGGCATAGGGGCAGCAGGCTTATAAATAGCTCTGGACACAACTGCAATCTCTGGATAACATTTCAGACCTGAGCTTTGGACACACCCTTCAGATGTAGGTGCTCCAGACCACTAGAGGCAGCACAGCACCATGAGGGAAGGTACACGCAGGCAGAGACGTAATCAGCAAAGCCCACATTAAACACACCCAGGCGGTAGTGACATGATAGGTTCTCAATAACCAGAGCAGCTAGTAGCTATAGGCATAGCTATTTTTTATTTTATTTAGCACGCTGCTGAAGTATAAAAGACTATTGTTTACAACTGTTAGCATATATGGGACATTGCGTGATACTCCTATTATAGAACCGCAATGCTTAAAGTTTCAAAATTATTCTTTGTTTTTACGAATGTGTTCAGCATTGCAGCTTGTCTAGAAAAGCTTTCTAACTCACTTTCCTTCCTACTCTGAACCAGACCATGCTTCCTTGCAACGGTCCCCCTGGAACTTCTGAAGGCCTTTTGAATACAGCCCTGGAGGACACAGGCCACACTTACCACCAGCACACCCCACCACCACTTTACTATTTTATCATTCCAAAAAGCATTTGGTCTTCTGGTAGTTAAAACAGGTTCTTAAAAGGTCTCCCCTTCCCCATGTTGCAGACTGTAGTGGTTATCTGGTGGTATATCTGCAGAATTTCCACATACCCACAGTTCCAGACAACAGGGAGTTCCTGCGCATTACCTCTCTAGATATCAGCTCAGGGTTCTGTCCTTAGGGCAACTGACACATTTGCACTACCCAGCTGGCAGGTGAGTGTTCCATCTACAGAGTAAGCAAAGACACACACAGATTGCTGGGCCACATTCAGACACTGGGCCTCAAACTGAACTAGAAGAGGAGCCAACTGTCAGTTTTGCAGGTCACACTGTTTCTAGAGAAGATCCTAGACTCAAAGTCTCTGGAAGCCTCCTATTCTTCTGCCCTTGATCCACTGCCTCTAACTGGTCCTAAGAGTGCCATATTTGCCCCTACTATAGCTATAAGGTTGACTCACAGCTGGAGGTCTTTGCAGTGGGGATGCTCTACATCTGATCCTTTCAAATGTTACCAAAAGGTCTGACCCCATGCACCAAATCTGTATGACGGAGTCCATCCCCTTCTGAATGCCGGTTTTTCTCTACTGGTGTCTCTGCTATGAGCTCCCACTAGAGACCTTGTCTGGGACCCATAGTCACAACTCTGGTCCGACTGTGGTTATGGTCTTTAGGCGCCTCTGAGTCGACACTGTCTACTGATGAAGTTAGGAGCACAGTAGAAGTTACTCCACTTGTTCTATATGATGGCAGGTGGACATTTACTATAGACTGGTGTGGGTACCACCAAATAGACATCACCATTAAAACCAATGTGAAACTATCGATCGATTAGCATTTGTAGTACATGGGTGCAAGTGAGGAATCCTAGACTACAAAGGCTACAAAAATTGTATAAAGCCATACACAAACACACAGAGCTGTGTGTCATAAAGCAACAATGAGGGTATATGAATGTGTGTCTGCCATTTTGCTATTCAACCAAAAATGCATTTAGGACTTCTGAAATTGTGCTGAATAATTCTACGGAAATGGTTAGCCTAAGCAAAGGAATCTTTGGAATCAGCATGTTCACAGCTCTTTGTACTCTGAGAGAGCAAAAATTAAAATGACAAGAAGTTGTGTTTTAATTTATTTTTAAAATAATAAAACAATAAAATGATGTTAGTGAAGTAGACACGACTTCCAAAAAAGCAGAGGTTTTGAACAGTTCTTCATCTGTTGTGTACGGAAAGTGCTTCTGATGTTTTAGAAGGTGAATCTTGTTTATATTATAACATTCTGTAAAACACAACATTCACATCATGTGGTCCTAATTTTCCAAGAGACTACATTAGTTCATGTTATTTGAGTTTCCGAACTTCACTGTTTCCATAGTAACAGTGCATTAAAATACCATGCTATTGAAAACGACAGTAGAAATGTCAGTAATGCATGACGTGGAATGGGTAAAAACCTCCTTTCCTGCTTGTTATTTTAGTCACTTGTGTTAATACATTTAAATGAAGCACATCTAGAGCTGGCTACAGTACAGTAGATCTGAATGGTTCTGAACATCTGAATAAACATTTTATCTAATTCTTGATGAGCGTGTCATGATGTTTTTGTTTAATTTGTAAGAGATTAGAGGGGGATCCTTCAAAATGAATACAGTTTCTGTATCATCCTGAAGAATCCAGGTTGGCCTAATAATCTTCTACAAATACTTTTTCCTGCACAACTATAACATATAAAACAAGACAGAGCTTTTCAGATCTCTTCAAACTAGCTTACAGACACTGGCAATTATTGAAGGTTGTTGCATTTTAAAATATGTGCTATATATATATATATATATATATATATATATATATATATATATATATATATATATATATATATATATATATATATATGCTATGTGATATTTTAATCGTATGTTGTAAGCTATATTGTTAGTCCTCCAACATGACTTGCCATTAGTAGCACTCAAATGACAAAGAGCGTTTGCTTTGGAAAATACCTGGAAAACAATGAAAACAGTGTCACTTGACGTTAGACATAATCACATGAATTTTAAGATTAACATTTTAGCTTACTTGGCTAACAAGAATCATGATGTATACAATTACAGTCACTTAACTTAAAAAAAACATGAGTACATTGTTGCAATATGTTGTTGGAATACAATGTTTATGAATCATGTCCACCATGAGAAATCTTTGCAAAATAAGAACTGTAATGGTAGCATAAGACTTGGAGTTGTAGCTAATTGCTAAAGCCTGGTTTATGGAGATTTCTCCAAACAAAAACAAAAACCACAGCTTGCCAGGGTGACGTGCTTTCATTTGCCACCTCCACATCACCCTCCAGGTCCCTGCGAAACGTGAACCTGTTTATCATAACTCGCAGCCCCTCATTTGCTACTGAGCTTGTTACTCACCCCGAAGAGAATGTGCGTACAGCGATACGGTGCCAAATGTTTATTTTGAATGCTGCAGCCTCTGATGCCAAACTGTTCAGGTTAGACTCACTGAAATGCCTTTTATCTTCCCGGGGCCGACCCCAGCACTGCCCGTTCACACTGCACAGGTAGTGTCTGCACGTAGGCGCCACTCACAGCTCTGGGCCCTTTGCCAAGATGCAACCAAGAAAACTATTGTTCATGCAGGTAGCTTTGATAAAGTATCAGCTTCAACTCATCATCTAAACAAGTGAGCACGTTCTGTGCATCATTGATGTCTGGAGATTGCAGAGAACGCAACTGTATACAAAGTCCTGAGACATAAACTAGCAAGGTTCTGACTGCGGAGGCAGCCATTTTTTTCTTGTGCCTAATTTCCCATTGTACTCCAGGAAAAAAACTTACAAGCAATATTTTCCATCCACTCCCTCTGGCTTGGGTTACATGAAGGTCGGCAGGCTGTTTTGGCACAACTTTCAGGTTGGCTTGCAGTCCGTCTGGATTGAGGCCAAGTTGTGCTTCGTTTTTTCTGCCTGACGATGACAAATTTGAGATCCGAGACAGTGGTTTTAACCAGCAAAGATTAATCAGGCTGCACCTGAGCATTTCAGCATGTTCGTTGTGCAATTCTGAGTGTGTGTGTGTGTGTGAAAAAAATTGTGTGTGTGTGTGTGTGTGTGTGTATGTGTGAAAAAAATTGTGTGTGTGTGAAAAAGATTGTGTGAGTGTGTGTGGGAGAGAGAGAGAGAGAGAGAGAGAGAGAGAGAGAGAGAGAGAGAGAGAGAGAGAGAGAGAGAGAGAGAAGAGGTCCTTCTGTCAGATTACCTGCACTACTCTGGTTCTCTTTCAGTTTACATACCTACAGGAATTGTCTTGTGTATCACATGTCTGGTGAATGTCAGCCTAAGCATTATCCCTCCTCTCAATCTGGGAATTTGCCCACAGATCTGAAAAACAGGCTGTTAAGAAATTCAAACATCTGCACGCTAGTTTTGTGATAGAGCGCTCAGATCTGATTCAAGAAGGCAAAAGCAAAAGCAGGCTTACTACAGAAACAAACTGGATAGTATCTCATAATGGACAGTTGTTACATTGTTGTTTTGTTTTAGAAAAATATTACCCCTTCAGAAAATTAATGTCTTTTATTGTAATTTACAGTTTTAAATATAAAAGAAATATAAACATGAAATATTATTTATTGCTGCCTTTAGACGTTCTTCTTGCACCTTGCTATATTGCTTTTAATTATCAAAATTATTAATTAATTCGTTCACCTGTTACTGTATTTAACATTGGTGAAATGTGTCCTGGATTACTAGATATTAATACGCTCATGGACATTTATTTATCTGCATAGGAACTTTTTAATGTATATTTTAGAATTTTTAAAATGTTCGATTGTTTGAAAAACGGCCCAAATAGGCTTGTAGACATTACAGTGGGAAAGAGAGTAGTGCTATTTTCATGTCAGACAAATAGGGGGCAGCAACGCGAATCATTCCATGAAGAGATTTCAGTGTTTTACATCTGATGCACAGGTAGTGAGTGGCCTAGAAGGAATTCAAATGGACTGGAACTACAAAAAGCTTTGACTCATTCTTGTGCATTCGGGCATCGAACACTGTAATCTCTAATCTGGAATCACGGTCAAATGTTTATCCACGCTCTGGGAATCCCCCCTAGCTAACCCATGACCTCAACTCCTGGTGAGTCCTGCCGAGAAGAGCTTCGGAAATAAAGAGATCTCGGAAAACGTGTGCAGATCTGAAATATAGTATGCTTTTCAGAGTTATCATTGGTTATAGGGCTTACAGCGTATACATATATAGTCATTGGAACTGGAGTTATTTGGAACAAGATCACAGCATGCTATAATGGGCATCTTAAAGATTCAGCGAGAATCTTCTGTTACCCTACAATGGCTTCGTTATACCATTTGATTTATTTATTTTACCATACAAAACGTTTAACGGCCGACAAAGGTCCGAAGCTTGTGCTCGCCTTGCGTGTTAGTGTCGAGCAGCAGGCATGAGAGAGTTAAGGGGTGATGAAAGGATGCGCCGTGGCGGGCCGTCGTGAGCTCGCGCCTGCTGCTGATATGGGGATTATACGGCGGCGCTCAGCTCCCTTCACACGAGCCCTCGCTCGTGCCGGCGTCTCACAGGATGCGTCATCAGCGCCAGCGCGCGACGAGTCTTCTGATTCGCCAAGCACGCGCTCATATTCAAACACGCCAGCAGAGCCGTCTCTCGCTTACACACCGGCTTTCAGCACCTCGGCAAGAATTAACTGAAGATTAACGGGTTGCTTTTTCAAGTTATCTTGTATGTACATGTTCTCATGCTAAGAGGAAGAACGCTGACAACCAAAGTCATTTGTTTTCTTTAAAACGCCAAAAATCTTTGGTCCTTAGAGGGATTTTTTTGTGTAAGTATTTGCAGACCACTTATACAAACGAAAAAGTAGGCTATTTCAAATTAGAAAAGTAATTTTTTTAATGCAGAGGTTATTTACATTTTATATACACATACCTTATAAACAACAACTTTGAAAATGCACTCACTTTATTAGGTCCATCTGTGTTATAGGTGCACTTTGTAGGTGTTACACTCTTTACCCCATGCCATGACCACACACTTTGTCAAAGAGCCTTCAGCTTGTTTAACAGTGGACAGTTTTCTCACTTCGTAATGATCACTGATGAGCAGATATCAGTGATGAAGAACATGCTCACCATTCTCACCAGTGACAGTGACACATTACGCCAGTATGATAATGTCACAGAAGTGAATGTCTCCCTGCTGTAGGATATCAGCCCAAGGTTTGCTGCAGTTGATGCCACTGGGGTGAGAGTGGTTTGCCAACCCTCAGATCAAATGCTGTTTTTGGAAAAAGAGGATGGTGAATCTTTTTCCCCTGGCCTAACACATAAAATATTCTCACAGCAAAACAAAATCTTAACTCCAAGTTAACTTATACCTCACTGTGTTGCCTTTTAAAGTTATTATAGATGTTCCTCAGTGAAGAATGACATCAACGTGATCTTATGCTTTCGAGAGAAAAAAGAAAACGAAGGCTCAAAAAGCACTTTTACGACAGACAACTGCACGCATGCATGACGAGTCTTTACCTGTCAACTCACCTGTTGTCCTTTTATTCCTCTGTTCTTTCAGGGCGTGAGGACACATCCCAAAAAAGTACTCATATATTAAATGTAGCTGTGGGGGGGCGGCACACACATCAAACATGAATCCCGCACCCAGGATCAAGCAGGAGAGACAGGAGTACGGGTCGATGCTTAGCATACATCCATTAGCACTTCATATTAGCACACAGACAAAACACGGCTAATGTGCTTTGCTCTCTCCCTGAACCAGGAAGCTGCTGTTAGAATGACATGAAGACATGAAGAGGGGATGAGAACAAGTCGTGAGGTGTGTGTGTGTGTGTGCGTGTGTGTGTGTGTGTGTGTGTGTTTGCATATTGTGTGTGAGGGGGACTCATCAAGATGGTTGAACTTTAAAGGAACACACACACACACACACGAGAAACATGCACACAGGACACACCTGGAAACCTTCTCATCTTACTCAGGTAATGTCCTGGTAGGGTTCATATCCCATGAAGGTCATGCACGAATCATCACCTCACTAAATGGTTAGAAAAGTTGTTGTATTTACAGCTAATCCAGTTACAGTGATCTAACGGACACAAGGAGGCTTATGGAAGAAAGTGAATCTTACATAATTTTGCACCCTTATTACAGGAGAATATAGTCAAGGGCCATTGGCCCCAAGACGCAGATGATCACGTGTGGTTACTCCTGATGCGTCTGAGCTGTGAGCTGTCAAGAGTGTTAGGGGCACCAGTTCAAAGTCACATGTTACTATAATTAACAATTTTTTGTGTAATCAAGTTTCTGTTACAATTCTGATACATCTTTAAAATCAATTAAATTCAATTTTGTGTGCATTTAATTGTTAATAAAAATTACATACTTTGTATTTAAACTAGGGGTGGGACGCGATTAAAAAAATTAATCGAATTAATCGGAAGCTTTGTAATTAATTAATCGAAATTAATCGCATTTTAATCGCATTTCAGTATTTAACATGAGAAATATTAATTTAAGTTTGAATGATGAATGAATCAATTAACATAATCATAAACTTCAACATCTTGTTTATTTTTCCACCAGTCTACTACACAGACCAATATATGTGTAGTGTGCAGAAAACAGTTCAAAACATTGGAAATTCTGATCAAAAATGTTGTTTAATTTTGGGAGTTTTGCTCAGGATATTGGAAGAATTGAAGTAAATCAGAAGATGTTTTTTAATAGCATTTTAGCAATTTCTTTAATTTCCCAGGCTTCTGCCACAGGCATCTCCATAGTGCCTAGAAGTGGTCTTCTGCATGCTCAAAGCAAATGACTGGATCTTCATCATCTATAGATTCATCATCTATATGAGCTGTCACACCAAGATAATTCTTGTTGCTAACAGAGGTCCAGTGATCCCCAGTCAGAGCCACATTTGTGGCGCTCTTCACAATAACCTGTTTTACTTCCTATTCCTCATCATACAGCTGCTGGATTTTCTTCGACATTGTCTTTCTGGGGTGAGTTTCCCAAAACGTTCTTAGCGCCAAGTACTTCGTTACCTCATTCTTACGTACGAGGTTAAGAAGTACTTGGCGCTAAGAACGTTTTAGGAAACTCACCCCTGGACGGTAGTTCGTAACTTGCATCAGTTGACGCAATTCGCAGCGCTTCTTGTAAGTCTTTATCTTCGACCACAGGGAGCGGACAACACAAATAATGTGACGCGTCATGTATAAACGTGTGCGGAGTCGCGCGCTACGGCCACTCGCGAAAGTTTAATCCAGTCTTAATGGTCCAATGAAGGTAATTTAAAAACCAGGACATTCCTCACAGGATGTGAATTACGGACGTTTGGTCACCCTATCGTATTAGGAATACATTTAGCAGCTAAGTTATCATTACTGACCTGCGCATTAAGCTGGGCGTACACTGCGATTTTTGGCCCATTTTCAGCCGATTTTTCACTCGTTTCGGCTCAATCGCGTGTCGTGCATCGTATAGTTTACACAGGTATACGAGGAGCGATTCACAACTCCCGATCAGAAATCGCAGCGTCGCAAGAATATCAAACATGTGTGAAATTCAAATCGCTCCTCGTGAGAGTATCGCACTGTTGAAGCAGCTCCACGAGCCGACTCTCCCTGCGATTTAGTCGTACAGTTTGAGCTGGAGCTGAGTACACGATTTAAAATATCGCACAGTGTACGCCCAGCTTTAGCCGCAACATGTTTTGCTTTGAGGTGGTAACGAAGGGTGGAAGTGCTCCTGTGATAAGCGAACTCCTTCCTACATAAAGTGTAAATAACACTATTTTTGTTTGTAGCCTACTTCCATCTGGTCCATATAATCTGTATGTCTGGAACTCGTTCACTGAGAAACATTCCACGGTGCAAAAGTGTCTCGTCCGTTAAATGCGTTAAAATGCGTTAATTTTTTTAGTGCGTTAATTTTCCTGTAATTAATTAATCGAAATTAACGCGTTAAAGTCCCACCACTAATTTAAACAAATTACACCTATGGTAAATATATTTTAGGTGTTATTGAGTACTGTGATTGTATTTTTAGGAAATTATAAACTAATTCCATTACAGTTTGAGAAGCAGTTAGCAATTTGTAAAATATTACATGTTTTGAATAATTACTCCATCATGGTGCTGAATACATATCATGTTTTTTATGTAATATTTATTTTAATATGTAATGGTTTGATTTTGCCCCATGAACAGGAAGTCTATGAATAGCCTTGATGACATCAACTGTCAAGACGTTCATTATTGTAATTGAAAGGTGGTTATATCACACTTGTAGTGTGGAATAGTTTGTGACTTGCTGTTTTATCTTAAGACTCATGTGGGAAAAGGTAATACGTGCTTAGCCTAGCTGAAGATTAATTAAAGATTTATGATAAGACTTTTTGAGATTATCTCTTTGCTAAAGAATGCAGAGGGCGACAAAGATGTCATTCAGTTATACCATTTCACATTCACATAGCATGCTGCAAATTGATGAGTTCCTGCTTAAACCCTCATTATTTGCACAGATATGTATTTAATTTGCTTGCTTTTATTCCTTGAAGGCTTTTTTTGACCAAGCCCAAGTCCAACTAACCTTAACAGGTGAGTCACACCTGATAGTGCTGATATGAGTATGTGGCAACTACAAACACATCAGTGTAGAAAACACAGAACGCAACTATAAACACTTTAGCATGGCGTTTCAAGGGCTGAAGACTGGGTTCACTGGACTGGATCATATGTTCAGAGGGGATTATATGACCGTTCAAATAGTTGTAGCTAGAGTTGGAAGTGAAAAGAATTGGCTCCAGATTTTAAACATCCATGGTTCCTTATGTTACCAAGTAATGCTTTTGTACAACTTCGAGAAAGACTGAAAGGATAGCATGAAGACGCCACTGAGATCTCAGGCATGATGAAAAATGTGACTGTGTCAAGACGTGCAGGAAAAATGACATTTTCTGATCGGCCCGATTACTCTGAGGACAGACGAGGTGCCCCACCCTTCACGTACTCCAAGCTTGCGAGCGTTGCTGCAAAATATGACTCAGGAAACTGTTTATTGTATGAAGTCCCTCCTTTTTGATCATCGTTTTTTTAGATCAATGTTCAGAAATTCAGTCTGAATATAGAAGGGAGAATATGGAGTTTTAAGAAGGTAGCCATTTATGAAAAAAAAAATTTCTTGTTATGAATTTTTGTTCTATGAATTTTCTGTCAGTATTCACGTGACTGTTAACAAGCTGCAAACATTTTGCCTGTTCAACATGTCACGAGACATCGTCAGGCAGTATGTGAGAAGAAAGATGTAAATCACAGAATGAGTTCTGGTTTATCTATTCAGTTGACATCATTTACCTTGAACTACCTTGTTGTTTATTATTTTAAGACTCTTAACAGGAAATTATAGAATATGTGTTGAGCAACGAGCCCAATTTTTTTTTGCATTTCTACTCATCATGTGAGTGTGTGTGTGTGTGTGTGTGTGTGTGTGTGTGAGTAGTTGTGCATTTTTTCCAGTGCTTCTATTCAAGGTAGAGGAAGTGGTTATGGTTCAGTAAGAGCCCATTATGTGGGAGTGTGCAAAATCAACTCATTGAAAAGACGTGTAAGTCAGCTGTAGGTGTCTTAACTTGTTCATTATGTGTCAGTCTGAGGCAATCACTGGCCTGAAATGCACACCGCCAAAGGTGCAGACATGGAAGACGTGTGTGCCTCATGTTCCTGGTAATTATGGATCACACTGAAACAAAATGATAAACATCAGTGACCAGAAGGCCTGATACTTGCAGTGTTCAGGTACAATGGAGTAAACAGGACATACTTGATGGTACGATAAAGGACTTTCAGCTACCTGCCAGTCCTGAAGGACATATGCATTTTTCACACAGATACATACATACATTATGGTACAGAATTTCCAACTGTTGTGCTTTTATTGTCTTTGTAAGGCTTTAAAGATTTATACCCATAATTTCATTCAGTTCTAGAGTTTTTGAAACCTAAATAGCATGTAAAATTACAAAGTAATTGCATTAATATTAATATTGAAATCCACTGTAATAAATACAATTGACTCTGTAACACTTTACCAATGTTGCTTCAAAGTCCACTGAAGTGTATTGCTGAGTGTTTACAAATTAGGTTGTTAATACCCAGGCTACAAACGTTATACCCCTGTTCCATAATCTACTGAAAATCTACCATCAAGCCTGTTTTGAATGATAGTTTGTTCCTTCATAATTTACCCCAAAGTACTCAGTGCAAGCCACTGAGAAATGTATGTACTGTTCCATATGACTTACGACATATACCTACCTAGTATATCCTGCCTTAAAACACAGGACCTGATGTATTGTGGGAATTAAGTGGGCCTCTATGTAACTACACCAGCCCTCAGTTATTTAGAATCACACAAATTGTTATTTAAAGTTTACTTGAGTGATAAAGTCACATACAATGTCACAAACAAAACGCTGGTGTCAAATTACACACCCATATCTGAAGACTTCCCTGGTTTTGGTCCTAATGATCTAAAGAACAAATGTCATTGAGATCCTCCTACACAAGACTCTCAAGCAGGACTACATAGGGGAGAATCTGCACCTACACCCTATTTTGACGCTAAGGATTATTGCAATAGGCCATGCTTATGCAAACATACATGTACAAACCTACCATTATTTTCAGAATTATTTTGCAAGTTTAGCTTTCGCTTGCTGAATTGGTTAAGCAAGCGCTACCTGTTGCTACACAAGGCTCAGATGCTCAGAACCCATGCTCAGAATCTCCCCAGTCGCAATAATATGATAAATTGAGTAAATATTGAATAGATATTCAAGTATATGCAAACACTGTAGTCACCAATTATTCAGAAAACCAACATTAACCTGATTCCATAGAGCTATAATTTGGATCCCTATATTACCAATATATTAAACTGAAATATTAGTTCATTTACCTATACAGTATAGTATAGTTTTGCATTATCACAGGTGTGTTGTAATTTTGTAATAGTAGTTGTATTGATTTATTTACTAATCATTTGTTGTCTAGCCTGCTGTGTGCAATCTCTCTTTACAATATTTTAAATCTCCCTCCCCTGTCTTGAGTTAGTGGGTTAACTGCAATGTTTTTTGTTGTATAGCATGATGCCACAGCAAAAGAATATATGTACATTCTTGAATGTTCTCTCTTCTGAATGCATATAACAATAAACTTGTCTTGGCCTGAATTATATCTAATGGTGTGATGCTTTAGGTTATACCTTCAAAATATGCTCTGATGTGGAGATGGGGTGGAGTCTCACAAAATTTTTAAATTATTACTTTAATTTCATTTTATTTTATTATAAATTTGAAAATGTAAACCTAGAGTGCTCAAAATATACCCAAATCTAATCTCAATTCCAGTTGTTTTTGTTTTTTTTTCCTTTGCGAGGCTCACCTGAGAGCCATTAAGCTACCGTGTGCTGCTAGCTGTGAGATGAAGCTTGGGCCCCTTGTTCCTTTTGTGCACATGTGAGCTGTGACCCCCCCTGGTGCAGGAGTGTCAGACCAACCGTCCTGCAGCGGAGAGGCCCACCTTACATGTGTCTGCCATTCAGATGAACTGAGCTGGAACGCGGATGGGTTTCAGTGTGCAGGTGCTAATCCTCTTCATCCACAAGAGGAGGGTGGGATATGTGTGGAGATGTGTTTAGGAAGTGTGTGTGTGTGTGTGTGTGTGTGTGTGTGTGTGTGTGTGTGTGTGTGTGTGTATCTGTGGGAGTGTGATATTTAAATCCTGCTTATTATTATTCTTGATTGTGAGTGTAATCTTTCTTAGAAAGTAGCATGATTACGTGTGTTTTGACAGTGCTAGCACTGATTGTAGCAGAGCACTTAGATGACTTTAACCTAAATCAAACTGTCTTCCTCATGCTTTCACAGCTACTGAATGTGTGTGTGTGTGTGTGTGTGTGTGTGTGTGTGTGTGTGTGTGTGTGTGTGTGATTATTGCATAATATATACTTTTAAGAGACTCTCTGAAACATTATGTCTCATGTCTTGAGGGAATATATGCTCTTCCTTCCTTGAGGGTAAACAACCAATCAGCTCTCCCCAAATCCTCAGGTGCCATTGTAGAAGTCATGGTAGCTGTGCCCTACTGTAATATTTTCTTGATCATCTATGGGCAAAATGATTGGCAATGCTCAGCTAAAGGGACTTGGATCTTAATAAAAGGGCATGTATAAGGCCTACGTGCGTCATATGACTGACTGAATATTTCACTCATATCTGAAATTAGCATCAACATAAGCACTGACCATGTTAATGACCTGGGTAAAGAATATACATAGAAACACATAATTAAATGGGTTCTTTTTAAAGTCCTAAACATGGACGTAATTTTAATTTCAAAAGTGGGGGGGGGACATGGATTCGTCGCTATTTAAATATTTGGTTTTAACTGTAAAAACTGGGGGGGACCAAAACCGGCTTTTGAAAAAGTCCCCCCCCAAAATTACGTCCGTGGTCCTAAAGATTTTTGCTAACCTAAGTGTATAACTACAATTCAACCGGGTTAACTGAGTAAACTGTAGCTTTGACTAGAACTGTAAAATTGTAAAAGATTTCATTGGTAACAATTTTTGTCAAGCTCTACAAATGGATAAAATAATGTAGCCTATATTTATTTATTTTGTTCATTTGGTTGCTTGGTTGTTATAAAATAATGCCTGAAAATATTCAACAGTTAGCCTACCTGTTTATTCAATGTAGCAGACCTTCTGTTAGCTTTATGGTTAATTTTATGAATTACTCTGGAGCTATTCAGTCTGAATCCCAGCGCTGCCAGTATTGATAATAATGTTCAGAGTATGGAGAGTTAATACAAAATATCGCCCTGTCTTCACACACAATGGCGTCACGTTTATCGCTACTCTGTATCATGTTAACTTGATCTATCTTTACGATAGCCTACATAGCCTACGTGTCGTGGTTGTGGACTATACAGTAACCTGTAGATGGACACTCGCTTCCAACAGTTATGCGACTTCGCAGCTGCATTGCTGGCATTCCTACTACGGTTGAAGACAGAGTTCAGAACAACAGTTCCTATCTGGTGAGACAGTTTTCCTACACGAGTAGGTCAGAACCAGAAGGTCTAAGAAGGCTGACAGGAATGTCACGTGGTCGCTCGCTCTCACGGTCATGGGGATGATAAACGACACCACGGTGCATCTGAAGACTTCTCAAAAGGGTCTGTGCACCTGCCTGATCGGGGACGTTGTTAGCGAGGGACACTGTCAATCATATTAGCAGTCTAAACTTTTGCCCTCCGTCGTCTTTCCGCTTTTGGGAACTTGAATGAATGCAAAGGTTAACTTTGCGACTCCCAAAGTTGCATTTTCACTAAGTAATGCAGAAATAGTGAGACACCGATTTTTTTTTATCGCAAAATAGCACATCGTTAACATTTATGCACGAGTCACTACTTTGATCATTTTTAAAATGTTCATTTTTTGTTGCTATAAACCTCGAAAGAAGTCAAATAACAGAAGGAATTTAAACAAAAACTGCAGCACAACTGCACACTGCAGCACTTGAATTATAAATTAAACATCTAAGCATAAATTAAAGAATGAAAAAGAACAAATTAGATTAGATTAGATTAGACTGACAACCAAACTCATATATATTTTTTACTTATATATACTGTAGGCTTGAACTTGGAGCTCTGACCAGGTGTATGAAGGACATCGAGCTTCTTCTTCTTCTCCCACCCCTGTGCAGTCCTGTCATGTTTAAAGGATTTTTCATTTTCAGCTCTCTGGATGAGGGCTACAGGCTTTGTGCAGGAATTTGCTTTTTACACTATCCATCAAGCTTCCTAATCCCATCTGACAAAACCCTCCCCTCCCCTCCCCCCTTCATGGTAACATTCAAGACATCTCATCTGAAAAGACCACATTATGATCTGGCTGACAATCTCTAAGGTGCTCCACGGCACCTCGGGACATAATCAGGTGTTTTGGGGGTTTTCATTGAAGGACTGCGTGCTGCTTTCAAATCCAGGCCAGATTTTCTTTTACATGTCTGACCAGTTATTACCATGCAGATCCTTTAGTTGCTAATGACCTTAGAAACCTCTCAGATTCTTGGTTCTTCCTCTGGTGAGCCTCCTGGTTGCTTGGTCATCATGTCTGGAAGTGAGGTGAACATCTAACATGTATCATTTGTTAGCAATGCTTCTCAATGAGACACGCAAAACATCTCTTATTTTTCATTTCCTGTACTGTGATTTTCCACAATTGTAGTTATTTTGAAATGATATTCCAGATTCTTTGCACTGAAATGCATTTAAAAGCAGCAAAATCTGAAGAAAATGTTAATTTTATTGTAAAGTAGTTTAAGTCAGGAACTGGTGGGTGTGACATTACTACAGAAGAACTCAGGAGTCACGTTACTTTTAAGGAAGCAATACAATACAAACTAACGTTATTATAATTAGATTTAAGGTATATGCATTTTGAAAGATTGATGAAGGCCTACTCATTTTTATAAAGATTATATTCATTTTGTAAACTTATTAATTAACTAATTATATAGAACTCTATGTATAGAATATAGAACTCAACCCATAGTTTGCATATTTAACAAATCACTTTAAAATACAAAGTTTTAAGTGCTTTTAACATCTAAAAAAGTCTTTCAGTTGGACCTAAACTAAATCTCTTTATTGTGCACTTCTCAGGTTCATCAGAGCGTGTAGGCTGGGTGGGGCTAAGGTAGAGTGATGGGGGTATGAAAGCACGGGTCATTGTAAAGGCAAGACGGAGATCCTGCGAAAGAATAAAACGGCAGACCTGGTGCTCTCAGCACATCACAGCATCTGAGTACTAAACTCTTCTTCTCCTGCTTGAGTCAGAGGACCAGGCTGGTCTTGGTCTCCGTTAATGGCAGTGATGAAGAAATCCTGGGGACACTAAGAGCCTCATCAGTGTGTCTGATGGAGCACACACCACCTGTGCACCACTCTCTCTTAATACAGCACAGAGAGGGAGAGAGAGGGAGAGGGGGAGAGAGAGAATAGATTAAAGATACAATAAGCATCAAGTCATATGACCTAGAATGCATTTAGCACAGCCAGTCTGACCATGGCCAAAATGATCTGATTTGGTTTTATTTTATGTTGATGCGCTTAAAGCTTAAAATGTAATTAATCTCAATTACCTTCATTGCCAAAATAAGTAGCAAATGTTAAAAAAATCCTTCAACAGTGTAACAGTAGTCCTCCATTAGTCCAATCTCAGTGTGAATCAAGAGACAAAGGGCCCTTATTCAAAAGGCAAATCAGAAAGATAAAACAGTAGACCTCGATGTGTTCTGCACAGCAGACAGCAGAGACACAGGCCCTGCAGGAAGGGATTCAAAGGTGAGGTGTAGGACAACACAGACGTCATGTCTGTAATGCTTTATAAGCTGTTAAGGCTTCAGAGACTGAAACTGCGATATGTATATTTTAGAGTGGGGCATCTTTACATTCTGCAGACAGTTATAATGCCAGAGATAGAGAGTCAGCAAATAAATGCATAATAAAAAGTTCAGCTCGACCATGACCAAGCAGTGTGTTTCCTAAAATAGCAAGAAAAGATGTGTGGATGAATATAAGCAGTAACAGCTCAGAGATTCTGTCATTCATTTCGGAGGTGTGACTAGACGTTGAGTTGCATTAAGTAAAAATTCTGTGGAAAAAAAGTGATATAAACAAATTGTGTCTCTGTTCCCTCTACTGTGTGCAATTCTCAGTATCACTACCAGTAATGTGTGTGGAAAAATCAATCGCTGAATGCAGTCCTATTGCAAATGTTTATCATTTATTATTCCAAAAAATTATCATATTGGACGTGTTCTGCACCTTGAATGTTGGCAGTGGGGTTTTTAAAGCACGTTTCATATATTTCTGTAGGACTTGGAGCCACATCTTGCAAACCCAGTTCAGAAACAGGCAGGGACCCATTTCCAGGCCGGGCCACCTGAGTGCCGACGACCAGCATGCCAGTGTGCAGCCGGGGATGAGGTGGCACTCAAGATGGTGCCTTTGAAGATCTCCATGGCTGCAGACAATATCAGCTACCTGCCTTTGAGCCACAACTATCTTTCCCCTGCTGTTTGTAAACAAAGAGCCCTTGAAATATGAAGCTGGTCATGAGGGCAACAGGGGGAATATAGGGGTGTCCGAGATACCAACCAACATTAATCATACACACACGCACACAGTGTTGCATAATAAGACACAAAGTACCATATTATGGTTTGGCCAGGAACAGTGGAAGGGCGAATATCATATTTACTCACTCTGGTACTGTAATGTTGTGGATGCTATTACTCGCTTTTGTGCCGTGTTTTCAATAATGTCTGTCTGTTTTTGAAATCTGAAGATTCCTCTCTCTGTTGAGTGTGTTATGTGGTTTTAAATCAATTTTTCACTGACGGATGCCAAGCATCGATCACATGTCCAAAGTGACAGATTTCAAAATTTGCTCACAAAGCACACACACATTTCTGATTTTGCAAATCACTATTTGTTTATTCAAGTTAGTACATTTAAAGGAATCTCCCTACAAAGTGTGTTTGTCTTGAGAACGTGGAAGAGCAAATAGTTATGCACATGTGTGTGTGTGTGTGTGTGTGTGTGTGTATGTGTACTAAGGCTCCATGATGCCATGGCACCTTGTCTTTAGTTGTCGGTGCAAAGGTTGTGTGAAGAGATACTGTCAGCAACAGGTATTACTGGCCCCCACTCACTCTATCTGTCTCTCTCTCTTTCACTCTCTCTCATTCTGTCTCTCTCTTTTTCGCTCACTCTCTCTCTCTCTCAATCTCTCTCCCTCTCTCTGCTCGCATACATTTATTAACCTTTCTCCAGCCTCTGTATCTTTTTGCCTTTCGTTATACTGCTATTTCCTATTTGTACACACACATACCACCCCGTCCTCCTCCCACACACACACACCACTACAGAGGAGGTCTGGGCTCTAAAGCTCTTCAGAAGATGGAGATTTAAATCAGTCCATAGACAAACCAGCCAGTTAATTGCCTATGATTATCCTTAATGCCTACTGACAGGAGAACATCCCCTGCCTGGTTGTTCATGCCAGTAAAGCGTGTCACTCTTTTTCTCCAGGGTCTTAAAAGCGCTCAGTCACAAAGCCCTTCATTATATGCCTGTAGACGGAGGTTTTTTTTTACTTCCCACTGACACATGCTGAATAAACAGACAGAGCCCTGAAAAGTGCTGGTTTATGCTTCTCAGTAAAGAGGATTCAAGGCTTTAAGAGTTTTTTAAACACTTCCTTCACTTGAGAAGTTTGGAAATGTCACACTAGACTATATATAGATCTTGTTTATTAATTACATTTAATACATGTTTATGTCATGTATATCCAGACAACCATTATTAAATGTATTTTTAATCTTTAATAACAGATGAAAGAGGGAATACTGTGTATCCAATCTGAATGACTTACTGTCACACTTCATTTGCAATCAGTTAAGTTATAAAATTTGACTTTTTTCTTTTTTTTACATCAAAACAGATTTGTGATTCCAACATACATTGAGCCACTCTTAATTTGCAAAGACATAAAATGGAATTTCTTTTTAACAGACACATATCATCTTTCTTTAAAATACAACTAGCTAATTAAAAAATATTCTGAAATGTTTTGGAATTTAACTAACTTTGGATCAGGTATCTGCACATACAGTTGTTTAACTAAACATTTCAAACAGGTCTAATGCTCAAATACTGCTTATAAATAGCTACACATATTTACACACTGAAGAAAAGTACAAAACGAAATCACTTTCTCCATTGGATTGAGTTGGATCAGTTCTGTATCAGTTGCAGGTGATCCCACCAGCATGAGATATGTCCATTGTGTGTGTCTTTCTCACCTTTTGATCTTCTTCCTCCATTGAAGTGGAGCACCGTGTCAGTATTCCGCACCCTCGTACCTGTATGGATGTGTCACCCTCTCGGGGTAGCTGTTGGAGCTGTAGCTGCTATAACGGTAGCCCTCGAAGTTCTCCGCCCGTTCAATTTTAGCGGGGAGTGTGTCCTGGTAGGAGAGGGCTGTTTTGATCACCCCTGAATCCTCTGGGATCTTCAGCTCTGAGTAGGAGGTGGGAGAGGACTCCTCTAAGAGCGAGTTACAGTTAGACAGGCCCTTTACGTCGTAGAGGTTCTCACCATATTTAACCATGGAGGGCTTGGGGCAAGGTTGGTAGGACACCTTCGTGGTGGTGGTGATAATGGTCTGGAGACCTGTGGGTGTAGTAGGTGCTGGTCCTGTATACCTGCATGGGTATTCACTGTTATAGTAGTGGTTGGCATTGGCAGGGAGCTGTGGGTATTCCGCCCGGTCCCCATACGGCCCTTTGCCCAGAATCTGCTTCCAGCTGTGGTGCTTGGCAGTGGCATCGTGGTTAGGTAGCACACTAGTAGAGTGTGGAGTGGCACTCAGACTGGGTCCGCCCTTATTCACATCGGCCTCGCTCTGTGGGCTGACCGGGTCCTTGTATAGCACCGGGGGGTAGGAACCAGAGCCCAGGTAACCCGGCACCGCAAAGTCGTATCCACATGGTGGACGAGGCATGTACAAGCGGTGGTTGGCAGGCTTCTGCAGGGCGCTCGAGGTGTCGGCCATGCCGGCAGCACCATGGGTGTCGTAGGGGAACTTGTAGGACTCGGGGTTCTGGAAGGCAGGGTAGTGCTGCGTCTGGATGGGGAAGTTGGACTCGGCGATAATGCTGAAACGGTCTGGGTTGTCCATGGTAAGCTGGTGGATGTTGGGGAAAGGCATGTCGTGGTAGCGTCCCGGCTGTGGAGAACGAGAACTATGTCACAAAAGCTCTTCCTACGTCTTCTACCATTTCATGTTTAACGATAAATAAATAGATTCAAGCAAGAACCACTATAATTAGAAATATACGGTATAGTGTAATTAAAAAAAATAACAGGCAAAATATTTTTTTTGTATAAACCTTAAGTGAATAAACTCAAGATTAAAATATATCTATATAATTATTATTGTTGTTTTTATTGTTGATGTTAGTAGTAGTGTCAATCTATGTTGTCATTCATTAAAAAGGTTAACTGCCTATACGACATAAAACGTCCAGGATATAAAAAATATTAGACCATATTGCCTTTATAAGTAGTTGAGAAATGGTTGATGTAGAAATAGTTGGAAAGCTACTAAGTGTAATTCCTTTAATTGTTTAAATAAACGAATCTCATGAACTTTAACCATGAACATGAAATGCTGAATGCTGATCCTGTTGGAATTTTTCCCCACGCAAGGAAAATAAATCGGTCATAGCTCAGTCAGCATCTAAAACGTTTGTTTACTATAAATATTTGGGAAATGAAGATGTTGATGGTGGCTCGCTAGTTGACGTGACAGTGCAGAAATAGACACGATGTTCTAGTTTCATTCAGTTTGATCTGACTTTTCCAAATTCATGTAGGCCAGATTTAAAATTATGGGCAGTCACGCGTGTTTTTAAAGGCGACTAGTGACAGTTTTAGACAATTTAGAACACGTCAGCTTAGAGAGTTATTAGTAGAGAGCAGCTCATTTGCTGAATAAAAAGCAGTATTCATAGATATTGGGCGAGATGACGGTTTATGTTTTGCTGAGCATATATATTTATAGTTAACTTTTGCAATAGTTCGCTTAGTCTATAATAAATACACTTATCTGATCATTACAAACGGTTAATCGTGCTAATGTTTTAATTCTGTTTGTTTGTTTGTTTGTTTACCTCTGGCTCTATGAGTCTTCTTTTCTGAGCAAAATGAGGTGAAGACATTCTTCTCTTTACCGCGCTCCTCCTCGCCTCTGTCTCTGATTTGCTTTCGGGCCTGGGATGATCGTGGACTCCTTTAGCCTAAAAAAAAACAACGATTTAGCAGGCTGGGTTATACAAGTGATACGCAATTACTCAAGTATTATCCTAAAATTAAGTGTTGTAATTTAATTTGTTACTTTTAGAAACAATTTTGATATCAATTCCTAAAAAAATATATCAAAAACTAAAAAATACAAGCAACACTATTGCTTAATTAACATGCAAAAAAATTGTGTATTATAGTCTAATTTGAAATACTGCCATCATACTAGTTTATCCTTCATTGATTTTTTAAACAATTTTTTCATATAGCAATTTATATATTTTCAATTTCTATTAAGCTTATGTAAAAATAGGTTTAACCTTTAAAGAGCACCCTACAATATGTCTAGGATCTTTCGAGAAGGCAAACTGCATACACAGAATAAAAATATTATGGGGCAAAATATTAGGGTGTGTAATGCAATTGCTCATCTACGTTAGGCCATGTGTAAAAACACAGGACAGCAGTTTAACTGTACCATCAGCAAAAGATAAGCACACACCTGGAAAAATATGGCCTTGCCGTCCACCCTCCAGAAATTAGTGACTGGATACCCGCTATGCCCTCGACACGGAACCAGTTCGAGAGCTGAACTGCAGTTTGGACAGAGCTTTTCTGGAAGTGACACACAAATACAACAATCGATAAATCATCATTGAAAACGGTCATCGTAAAACCCAGCTCAAAGTCTTAATCTGTTTTCCACTCGGTTCGTGCTAACATTGAATAATTATTGTTGCCATTGATAAAATATAAATATATATAGGCTATGGTTTGACCTAAGGCCTTGGGATATATGCTATGACAGGAACATTTTTGTGTTTGCAACGTAAACGACCTTGCTTCAACGCGAACTGCATATAAATATGCAGTTTAGTGCATCAATGCATCAAAGAGCAGGCCAGATAAGGGCCAACTACCTTGGTTGACACTGAAACCCAAGTTCATGTACAAGAAAGGCCGTCGGAGAAGGTCATGATCTCTGCAGGGACGTCTAACGAACCAAAGCGAACGGGTCTAAAAGCTCAAACGTTGCGCGGACTTTGTAAAGCATTCTTACCATTTCAACAAGGTGTGTTAGCTACATCGCAGGATCTAAATCAACCTTAAAGAGGAAGCGTGTCCTATATAATTGCATTTGCAACGTAAACATAACTTTTGGTTGAAACGCTGAGAAGCTACTGAGTATGGCTATAGGCCACCAATAGGCTTTGTTTACTAGGGTATAAATAAACATTTATTTCATTTTTGTGCCAACTTTAGGACCTGCTTAGATATCTCATTATAGGATCAACTCTTGGGAGCTTATTTTTTCCACAGACCAGATAAATAGCCCAATTCATCGCAATTAAAATATGTCAAACGTACTTTGCTGCTTTTGACGTGCTTTATCACAGATGGCTGGCCGCAGTTGAAGTTTGCTTCCATCGGCGAGCGTGCAATTCCTGGAGCAGACTACAACTCCCAGACAAGACTTCTTGAGGATCTGACAGTTGTGGTTGTTCGTGTTCCTCATAGCCCAGCCGCTCAGATGGCGCTGCGCGTTCTTGTCCTCGGCACTGTAGATATATCGCACATATCCATCCGTCCACTCCTGGAAGGAGTCGTATTGCTTCGTATCCTGTAAAGAGACAATTCAACACGAATTGGATTGTGTTCCAAGAGCGGTAAATAGGTATATAGCATTACTGAGGGATGAATATTGGCGTCAAAGGCTAATCATAATATTTAATTTGTTCGTCGGAAATACATAATATTATCAATGTTAACGAGATATATGATAGGTGGCTGACGCATGAGGAAATTGCGCACCGTACTGTAATCAACATGAATACACAAAGAATATTTTCAACAAAAATACAATTTCATCTAGAGAAAAAAATATGCAACTGTAATTAGAATAATGTACATAACCATCGCGTTAATTTTCAAAACGAATAGGCCTACTGTATAGGAAATAGCTGATGAGTAAATGTGGGTGAATAAATGTTTACCTGTGGAAGTTTAGGGTCGTTGATATCCCAAGTCAGCTTCATTCCGAACGAACATACACAATCTGAGTTGTCAAACTGATCTGAGGATTTTGACATTGCTCCCCAAAACTCTTCGAGCGTCTTTCTCAACTAGATCACTGAGACCTTTCAACTCCGAACCATATCGACCCGTCACAACGCTTAGCAAAGGTTATATGTGTTTGGAATAAAAACTGTTTCTGTTAAATTCTTTGAAAGCTTGTTAAAATGTGGTAATTCAATATTGTCGATTACATCCAGACGGACCCGATCAATGTGGCCCCCCTTTTCCCTCAGTGCATCGCATAAATCCACGAAGCGCCGCTTCCGTACAGGTGCGCACAGGCAAACTGTGGGGAATGATCGCAGGTAAAGAGCGGTGTGGTGTTCTATGTAAAGAGGGAGGGAGGATGTGCTTGTAGTGTTCTTATTATAAAGTAACATATCGCGAGAGTAGAGTAGTGACGAACGCAAGGTCACTAACGAGATTAGAAGGATTGAGAAGTAGCCGCGACGAATATGTATGTGTGCCGTGTTGAATGTGTTGATTAAAAAAACCACGATAAAACGGACACTACTCTGGTGCGTGTGATCCCTAAAACACCACAACTGGCGACGAGGATGATCCCGACAGCATAGGAGGACGGAAGAAAATTGCTCTCTCAGCTGTTAACGGACCCGGGGGGGGACGAAAAAAAAAAGTCTACAAACGTCGGTGCTACGATTCCGGATTTTCACTGAGAATTCGACAACATTCTTTCAGGGAAGTGAAATGAGTTTTCTGTGTAATGCCAAAACGTTTAATGATAGGAATTGAGCGTGCATATTCCAGAATTGCTGATCACGTAACTTGTTAGAAGACTCGTTTAAAATCGAAAGTAAAAAAAAAAAGAAAATGGCTAATGCTGTCCCGCTCGGTGGGCTCGCACCACCGAAACCATTGGACACTGTTGGAGAGCCTGAAACTTTACATCAGCGATGGGAAATGTGGAAGAGTGAACTTGAAATATACATTGTAGCGTCAGGAGTCGTAAATGCTGCACAAAAGCGAGCTGTGTTATTGCTAACAGGGGGAGAGGGACTGCGTGAGATATGGAAAAATTTCACTGACGAGCAGAAAGCCCACCAACCCGCTACTGATGAGCAACCTGAACGAGATGTATATCAAGTAGCCATTCGACTCCTTGACAACACCTTTGCATTAAGGGAGAACATACCAAAAGCCCGTACAAAATTCTGGGAAACAGAGCCCAATGCTGGTGAGACAATAAATAATTTTATCATTCGCCTCAAAGTACTAGTGAAAACATGCAACTTCGATGCTGAAGCTGATAACCATGTAAGAGATAAAGTACTACTGCACATTAAAAATTCTGAGTTAAAAGGCAAATTATACAGAGAAGATAATCTTACACTGGATCGCCTTATCCAAGTAATTGGCTCATATCACTATAAGGAGGCGCTAATCCTCAGATCTCCAGCAAATACAAACCATGTCTCTGGTAGAGCAAGGTTCAAAACAAAGCCCAAGGCACCACCACAGTCAGGGTGTTACAAGTGTGGTGCACAAGGACACATAGGTCGCGAATGCATCCGATCCAAGAACCACAAGTGCAGCCACTGTGGGAAAAAGGGTCACTTTGATGATCTCTGCTTTCACAAAGATAAATATAAGTCAAACCAAGATGACACACTGAGTCCACGGGGACGTAGCAGAGCTTCAGGTCGCAGCAGGGATGATCCAAAGCAAAGCAAAGGTCGAAACAAAAAAAACCAACATAGGGTAGAAGAGGGAGAAAACGACTCACAGAGTGGTTCCGAGGAGCTCTACCTATTCAGAATATCTAAAGCAGAGGACACCCTAGATCTGTGCCTGAACGGTTTCACCTTACCCATGGTGATAGACTCTGGTGCTCACCACAACACGCTGTCCGAGCATGATTTTAAAAGATTACAGAAGGCCAGGACTGAAGTCAGTCTGCAACCTGCCTCCACAAAACTGTATTCTTATGCCAGCAAGCAAGCCCTCAGGCTCTTAGGCAAATGCACACTTGAAGTTGAAGTCCCAAACACAACACGGTGTGCTACTGCTTCATTCTTCGTGGTGCCACGAGCACAGGCGTCACTCCTGAGTAGCAGAACCAGCAAAGAGCTAGGATTGTTGAGAGTTGGCATCAATGCGAACATCCTGAGCTGCTCTGGAGCCGACGTATGGTCAAGTCTACGCAACAAGTACCCACAAGTCTTCACTGGGCTGGGGAAACTCAAGAACTACCAGCTCAGACTAAAAATTGATCCAGATGTCACTCCAGTCATTCAGCCCGTGCGGAGGATTCCCTTTAACCGGAGGCAGCGCGTCATAGAAAAGTTACAAGAGCTAGTTGACCTAGACGTCATTGAGCGAGTGTCAGAACCAGCACATTGGGTGAATCCGCTAGTCACTGTGGAAAAAAGGCCAGAAAATGACCACAAACACGGAGATGTGAGAATCTGCATTGACATGCGAAGAGCCAATGTGGCCATCGTCCGTGAGCGTCATCCTGTGCCTACCATTGACGAGACAATCCAGGAAATGGCCGGAGGGAAATACTTTTCCAAAATTGATCTCAACATGGCGTATCACCAAGTAGAGCTCCACCCCGACTCCAGAGAAATCACAACATTCGCTGCACCAGGAGGACTCTACAGGTATAAAAGGCTCTTATTCGGAGTGAACATGGCCTCAGAAAAATTCCAACAGATAATCAGCCAAGTTATCAAGGACTGCCCAGGTGCGTACAACATGTCCGACGACATAGTCCTAGTTGGCAGCACAGAAGCTGAACATGACGCAAGGCTGGCTACCGTGGTGCAACGGCTAGCTGAAAGAGGACTGACAGTCAATGAAAAGAAATGCCAGATCAAACTGACATCCATCAAGTACATGGGTCATGTCCTATCACAAGAAGGTCTTAAAGTGTCAGATGAAAAGGTCAAAGCCATCACACATGCTCCCCCACCAACAGACGCGTCACAAATGCGTAGCTTCCTCGGATTGGCCCAATTCTGTGCAAAGTTCATCCCACAGTTCGCCACAATAACGGCGCCTCTCTGGGAACTCACTAAGCAAGATGCTGAGTGGAGATGGGACAAAGAGGAACTGTGTGCGTTTGACCAGCTCAAAGATGCTTTGATCAACGCCCCCGTCATGGCATACTACTCAGTTGGAAGACCAACCAGAATCACCTGTGACGCTTCCCCTATTGGCGTAGGCGCCATCTTAGAGCAACAACAGGCAGACGGAGTCTGGAAGCCGGTGTATTACGCCAGCAGGAAACTCACACCCACTGAGACACGTTACTCTCAATTTGAAAGAGAAGCTCTCGGAGTATTCTGGGCCTGTCGAAAATTCAGCTTGTATCTCATCGGATGTGAATTCAAGATCCTCACAGATCACAAGGCGCTTGTGAAAGTGTTGTCACCTAATTCAATCCCTCCATCAGCCAGAGTGGAACGGTGGTTGCTGTACCTGCAACAGTTCACCTACCAAGTAGTCCACATCCCTGGAAAAACCAACAAGGCTGATCCCCTGAGTCGTCAACCTGTTGGTCATCGCGACAAAGCTGAGGAGAGAGAAACAGATGAGTACATCTACAGTGTCATCAAAGATTCCACGCCTCATGCTCTAACCCCCCGTGAGATCGAGCAGGTCTCCAAGGATGATCCGACTATCTCCAAGCTGCGCCAAGCCATACAGACAAACGACTGGACCTACTTTAAGGGTACAGCATTCCAGGCGGTCAAAGATGAACTTTGGACGGCTGGACAGATGGTCATGCGTGGAAACAGGATCGTGATTCCCGAAGCCCTGCAAGAGCACGTGGTACAGTTGGGACATGAAGGACATCAGGGGATTGTACGAACGAAAAACCGACTGCGAACTAAAGTCTGGTGGCCTGAAATTGACAAGATGGTGGGAGAGCAAATAAAGCGATGCTACCCTTGTCAAGTGATCGGCAAGAATGCTCCACCAGAAGAGTTAGAGCGTACGCCATTGCCAGACCAACCCTGGACTTACCTGGCAGTTGACCTGCTGAGTATCTCTGAAGGTAACTACCTGCTGGCTGTAGTTGACTACTACTCCAGGTGGCCCGAAGTTGCCTACATGAAGGTCACCAATGCCACCAATGTGATTAATGCTCTCGAAAAGATGTTCCAAATTCATGGATATCCCAAGTATCTGAGAAGTGACAACGGACAACCGTTTGCATCCAGAGAGTTTCACGAATATCTCACCGCGCATGGCATCATTCAGCTGAAAGGAGTACCATACTGGCCTCAGTCGAACGGAGAAGTGGAAAGATTCAACAGAACAATTCTGAAATCAGTGAAGATAGCCAGAATTGAAAAGAAAGATTGGAAAATTGCACTGAAAAGTTTTCTGTTCCACTACCGGACCACTCCTCATGCAGTCACGGGAGTGTCCCCGGCAAAGCTGTTGATGAACAGAGATCTCCGCGACAAACTGCCAAGCTTCACCGGTATGCCTGCTGACAGTGATGAACCCCATGCAGCTGTTTCAGAAGAAATCCATGACAAGGACGCTTTGCACAAGCTAAAACGAAACATCGCTGCTAATCAGCGAAGAGGGGCTAAGGATCAGGAAATAAAACCAGGAGACACCGTTCTTTGCAAGAACCTACACAAGTCCAATAAGCTAGACCCCAACTTCGAGTCACAGCCATATGAAGTCATCAGGAAACAAGGAAATGCAGTCATCATTCAACAACCCAACAGCCCACCCAAAATGAGAAATGCTGCTCATGTGAAGAAGTTCAACAGTGATGGCAGTCTCAGTGCTCCCTCCATTCCAAATCCAGTTGTCACACCGGCTGAGTCGGTCCCAGTCACCATTCCCACACCCACCCAGTACCCCCCTTCCGTAGATCCAGAGCCCATGACAGCGGTACCGACACCTGATGTCCCTGTGAAGTCGACTCGTGTCCGGCATCCACCTGTGTGGCAGAAGGACTTTGTTATGTCTGCCTGACCTCTAACCTTAACATGTAAAAAAAAAAAGAAAGGAGAGTGAAAGGAGAATGGTGTTGTTGTTTAAAAAGAGGGAAGGGAGAATTACTTATAAGTTTAGTTTAAAACTGATATTTATTTATTTTTCATTCTGATATAAAGGAAAGAACACTTATGTTAACATGTCAAAATGGGATTAGTTCAGAATGCAGAGCTGATGTCATACAAGTCAAGTTCAACATGGTATAGCTACATTGGAGTAGATATGTTTCATTTTCTTCAATTCTACCTCCAGGAATTTCATTATTAAAAAGAGGGAAGATGTAGTGTTCTTATTATAAAGTAACATATCGCGAGAGTAGAGTAGTGACGAACGCAAGGTCACTAACGAGATTAGAAGGATTGAGAAGTAGCCGCGACGAATATGTATGTGTGCCGTGTTGAATGTGTTGATTAAAAAAACCACGATAAAACGGACACTACTCTGGTGCGTGTGATCCCTAAAACACCACAGTGCTGTCTAACCTCAGCCCTACTGAACACACACACACACACACACACACACGCACTTTCCTTTGACGTGATCCGTGGGACTGACCTATACTAATCTATACTACTCCTACACTTTTGCGCATAATTATTCCTCGGACATTCATGGGAGAATCAATCAAAGACAAACAACAAGCCTTCAATAACATTTCCACAAAAAAAACAAAACAAAAACAAAAAAACACATTTGACCTGTGTATTTATTAAAAGAGGATTTTTAGGTTACGTATATTATACGCATCCAAAGTTTAAATATGATTCGTGCAGTTATTATAAATGAAAATACTATCAAAGTGAAAAATCTGAGCTGACGGTTGAGAATTGCGGGCAACACACGCGTCAGCGATATTTAACGAGCAAGTCTGAGACTGAGCCGACAGTCAAGCTCACAGAGCCGGTACGGAGAGTTGATCCCACGTGTGATGTAATCTATTGGTGGTCATTAGCTGTTATATGTAAACGAAAAGCCTTTCTGCGTTGCTGACAGAAAACAAGAAGACTGGTCAAACAAAACAAACCTCGCACAGTAAACAGCCGAGGCATTTCAATTTGAGCCAACATGGTCTCTTTCTTTTAAAGTCACATCATACGTTATACTATTACAAATCCCTTTCAATTTCAGTTTTCAGTTAGTGCCAGTTCATTCGGTTTTTTAACGTAGTTCTGTTTTGTTCGGTTGTTTCGCGACTCAAATATTGTCATTGCATTCTCATAGCTACTGCACTAATCTGCACTAATCAAGAAAGTTGAAGCTAATCTGTGTACGGACACAGTGTACTTTGCCTACGCCTGCAAGAAGAAATTATATTTATATGTTTCTTAGTTACAATAGAAACCCTCTCCCTTAAGTAAACATAATTATACCTTATAATAATACCTTATAATATCATTTGAGAAATATCAATGTTGCAGTGTTTCCGGGCGGTACAATGTCTGTATCCCTATATACAGCAGTACACGCTCCCTGAATTATGCTCTATAGCTGAATATGATGAATATGATGATTATATTGCTCTTCGGTCCTGAGACATCCAAAGTATTATGGGATGCTCTTGTTACTATCCGTCAACGAACTTTAATGTAGCTAATGCACGGATAATGTGTGATGGGCATTATAAATACGAATATAGTTAAATATAGCAATAAGCAGTAACAAAAAATAACTGTCACTTTTAAGCAAAAGCTCGTTTTATTTTTATTGGCTACTTCAGTTATCTATAGATAGGTTGAATTATCTGTAACTATTATGTAAAAATTATAGTTTATCTGTAGGCTTAACTCTAGCAAATTGCTAACTAAGTTTGTGATGTAAATGATGTCAGACCAGTTTTCTTTTTTTTTGTTACATTCTTCCTCTTCAGCCCCTATAGCGGGCTCCAGTGTTTTATACAGGTGTTTCAGAGCGTGCTATGTGCACCTCCCAATAAAGGTTACCACATTAAGTTAAAAGCACTTTATAAGGTAAGTTAGGCTAAGAGAGATACAAGTGTATTTATGGAAATGCGTTCATGTTGTGAATTATAAACTTAATCTTAAACCTTAACCACGTGTGCCCGGAATAATTATTTCCTAATGAGGCGCACCTGTGTTAATCTGACTGTTGAGAGGCCGTCGGTTCCGAAATGATGAATGTAAGTCTGTTTTGCTAACAAATACATTTACATTTCATCGTTTTTAAAGCAGTTACGTCTGGTTAAAAGACGAATAGGCCTAACTTATTAACGAGTAATGTATGTTTACACAAATGATGCATCACTGAATTGCTAGCGTAGCACTGGAGGCTTTTCAAGACACCCTGTAATTTACGAATGCAGACTAAACTCAATTTAGCCATTTTCTCTATACAGCTTTCGAGCAGACTGGAAGATGCATTCGCTAGTAATGATGTTAAATCAGCAGTCATGGTTATTATTGAGGAGAAATATTCCGCGTCTCTGGTCGACCGCCTGGATGAAGTTGCAATCAGGGTATCTGATCCATTAATCGTTATGTATTTTATTTATGATCCCATATTTTGACACGCATCTCGTACTGCTAATGTCATCCCGTATTTTGAATAACCTGGTAATGCAATGATGAACCAGGCTGCATATTTGCTTGCACTTTTAAACAATCCATTTAAAACAGATAGTAAATTGTTTAAACGGATCGTCCTTATCCGTTTTGTTGCTGGATGTATTATATTGGGACTATATTGAAAACTGAGCATTTTAATAAATGTAAAAAAACTCAGTCTTTGCCAACAACTCTTGTATGACCCAAATCACTGTAGCTTTTGTGAACTGTCACTGTCTGAAAATGCTTCTGGGTCTTCTTGGACAGTACCCACGTCTTTTTTTCCGTACGTGCGAAAAAAGATACGACGTCGTGAGAAGCGACTCGTACTGGACAACTAAAATGTTCATGTTGCACTTCTGAGGCGATTGACGATCTTGTGTAAAACGGCTCATTTCTTGAGTAGGCTGGTCTAATAGTTACAACTGTGTATGAATGCTAGCTTCACTGTTCAAAATAAGAGGGTGACGAACTGTGAACAAATGTTTAAAAATCTATTAAAGAAATGACAGGATAATACATATTAAAGATATGTGTTTACTGTAAGTAGCTTCGTACATCTGTAGTTGAAAGATGTTGAGTCTCCCTAGTTCACCAAGGCAACATCACACCATCGCATCTCGTGGAAGATGCTCGTGAGGCTGCACGTGAGATTGCTGCGATCTGAGCCGGCGGTTTTGCTAAAAATACATTTGTTTTTACAAGTGGATCCATTATAAACTGCTGAATGTATATTGGGATGTGTGTTCCATAATTGTTTTCCCCCCACAGGAACTGCATAAAAATGAGTTCAAAAACGTTATATTGATGTTACAAGCAATCGAGCAATTAATCTCCAGCGACATAGACTGCATCAACTGTCTTGTTCATCAGGGTATAGTAATAAAGATGAGTATCCTGTCTTTTTAAACTAATAACGCCATACAAGACGGAGCAGGCCTCAATGGATACACTAGCATACACATCAGAGCCGGCCCATACTCGAATTACACGGCTGCTAAGGTCCACCCACGCCACCAGGGGGTCCCCAAGAGCACCAAGAGATCACGATGAGCTGTGGTGGTATTGGGGGCCCCAACTGAAATTCTGCTTAGGGCCCTATATAGGTTTGGGCTGGCCCTGATACTCAATAACTCCAGCCCTTAACAGACTCCTATCCTTAGAAGGTGTAAGGCATGCACAGGTGTGTAGGGAGAGATTAGCTAGAGTGAATGACTGATGGTAGATGGTAATTTTGTGTGTCTGGAATAATATTCATTTGTTTGTAATATAGAGAATTGAATATGCACACAATGTCATGGGGAAATTGTGCCCAAGGGAACATGGTTTGAGTAACCTGTTGTATTTGATCTTGTCTTTTGAATTGCACATGCTGAACTGGTTTGAGAGGGTCTCGGACTATCTGAAGTCACAGCCCGGACCAACCAAGTCACCGGTTCTGCTCATGGAAGTCTTTTATGAAGTGTCCATGGTGACGTACCTCCACGATGGCATAAATTTAATAAAACTGTGGTCTGTGTTGGTTAATGTTAAAAACTAAGAACATTTTTGTATCTTTTCCAGGGCCTTTGCCAGTGCAATGTTGAAGGTGATCACAATATTTGTAGCTTGTTTTGAGGCATGGGATTATTTAGATTGGTTGAAATTATCACTTTGTTAATATACTGTGATTTTCCATGTTGCAGGCAGCAATAAGATATTGGAAGTCCTCCTGCTGAGGTTTGGCGCTGTTGTGATAGACAAAGATGTGACATTCAGTTTGCGCCTAGAGGTACGTACACAGTGATGAACTACTGGAAGATGAGAGGAAGCACCTGGAATTTTAAAGTAGTCTAGCTGCTCATAATTTTTTTGTTTGTTTTTTCTGGTGTAAGTATTTATCTGGTATAAGAAAATATTTAACCTAGAATCCTTTTACTGGTAATCCATAACTAAGACATATTTGCATTTAAGATAGTCAAAATAAGCAATGAGAAAATCAGATTCAATAGATATAATAGTCTTATTAATATCAAAATATTCCTTTTGAATTGTCTTATTTGCATCTGCTTCTTCCCAAACAGGCCATTAAAACCATAAACTCTATGTTGGATCATGCTTCTATAGAGACTCGCAGAAAGCTTTGCCAGACCTATGATCACAACTTTCTACTGTAAGTTATTACTTAGAAGCTTTACTCCCTTTCCACTCAATTCATAAATGTGTTGGCGTCAGTAAAGTCAACACCTGTGGTCATACCTCGCTATAATAGTAAATATAATGGGTAAGGTACTGCAGTGGTTTGATGGTATAGAGGAAATCGTATCTGATTATGCACGACACCCGACCTGCTGGGGCCGTTATGGAGACCCGGTGTGATGAACATTAAATGAAAATAGCGGATAGGGCTTTCTTGGTTTTGAAAATGTAAAAACTGAAGGGGTTTAAAAAGCGAGTGTCGCATGCTGCCTTCAAGTGGAGTTGTGTCAGTATTACAGCTTTTACTTTACATATTTTCAAATTTACATAGTAAAACCTTTAGTAAAATCGTTTTTAATTAGATTTTTGTCTACATACATTTCCTGTCCTGTTCCTGATTGATTATTTCAGAGAGGAACTTGCGAAGGTGATAATTGATGTTGGTGGTAAGTCGGTCTGCCACTTTATATACACACGCACAACACAATACATTCAAACATCATTGTATGCTAAATTGTTGCTAAAATGTTTCTCAGATTATGAAATGCAGGTGGCCGTGTCTGAGGCACTCTGTCGACTGACACCAAAGAAACAGAGGGCGGAACTGGTGGGCAAGTGGTTCAGTTACAGAAGCTTCGCCACAGACTTCGCAACAATAAGGGTGAAAGAGTTTGAAACGGTATGTTCATACAGCTACCAAGGCATATAATTTCTCATTCATACTGGAAATGAAAAATGATTTATGGAGGTCTAAAATGGTAATTAACTGGAAGTTTTATATTTTTGTCCATCATGTACGTGCAAAGGACTGTAGGATATTTCTAAACAAACTCAACAGTTATTTTGGGCCCTCAAGAAGGTATTTATACATTATTATTCCAATTTAATCTACTTGCAGTATTTGGCTTTGATTAGTAAGTGTAATTAACTGTTCTCTCTTTCTGTCGCACACAGTGTGTATTCATTTCCATGCACTAGGGCATTTCTAGACTTCACTGAGGTAAGCCTGTCAGGAACCACTCAACCATAGGTTTTGTGTTCTCATGCTACTTTGTAGGTACACCAAAGATTATTCTGCTTCCTGGTAAAGGAATGCAGAGTGCTGGTGTGTTGTGTCTCTGTGACTGTGTCCTCAACACTCACATTTCACACTGCATAGCTGTTCAAACCTGAGGACGAACTCGTGCAGCAGTTTTGGGTGGACTTCAACGTCGGAACCTCCTCCATCAGCTTCCATGTGAATAACCCAGAAGTACGTTCTGGTCCAAATTAATGTTCTCCACATGCTATGTGAATCCCTCACTTAAAAAAAAAATTGCTTGGGTCAGGAGTCAGGTCCTCAACCCCAGTATTAACCTTTTGCAACTTGTTTGTATGCAAGTTTGATCATCTGTCTTCGTTTTACTTTTCAATCATGAGGCTCTGATTGGGTTTAGTCTTTATCCTGGAGTCTGCCTCTAGCCAGTACTAACAGCCTTACTGAGTAAACCTTCACCTGTGAGAGGATCACTGTGTCTGCCCATTCATAAAAAGGAGAAGATTTTATATGGAAATGCACTGGTGATGTCATCTGTTTATTGCTTAAATGCTCATCCACCTGCAGAGAGAACTGTGGGAGCTCATTCATCTGCCTAAAGAAAGACTCAGTACATACAGCCTGCAAGGTGAGGAGTAATTCACTCAGCAGCTTAGATCTCACAGCTAAGCAAGCATTTTGTCAAGAGAAAGAATGAAACTAACTGAAAACTTGTTTATTGATTTTTTTTCTTTTCTTTTCTTTCTATACATATTCACATTTATTTTTAGCAAATCTGCTTTAGGGTGTAAATTCTAATATAAATTAATTTTTGAAAATGTCTGTGTATAGATTTGACTGTACATTTTTATAATGTACGAAGCGTCTATGATCTTCTGTTGGGAAACTTTAACTCTCTGCTTCCTGATTAGAAAGTGATGATTGGAAGATTCTGAGCATTCACATGTCACTTCCTGTCACTCACGGGGCCGTCATCGGTAATATGGTCCAGATCACATTTGATTCCCAGCATGACATCCAGACTGCTGTGAAGAGAGTCTTTGTAGGTGAGAAATCACCTGAAACCCCGAAGGTTTGTGTTGGAAGTATTTTGTTTCTATTTTGGTGTTTACTCACAATTTAAGGTGTTTAAAACTATTAACAGTCTGGTCTCACCACTGGTGGTTCCTCTTTTTGAACCCACACATTTCCCCATACAGAAGTAACAGCAATAGCTGCTATAACCGGACCTACGGTATAACAGTAAATTGACGTACTATAACGGGGGTTTTCAACCGGTGGTCTGCGGCCCCCTGGTGGTCTGCAGCAGCATTGCTGGTGGTCCGTTACATGCTCTCCAGTTTACTGAAAATACGTTTTAAAAATTTTAATTTAATTTAAAAATCTACACATTTTCAGAAGTTTTTGTTTGTATTAAATTCATTATTTATTCAGATATTTAAATCAACGTACCCCTCTCGCCCCCTGCTGGCAAAGAATACAGCATGGTCTGAATGATGGTCCCTGTGGCTGAACTAGTTGAAAACCCCTGTTCTATGATGCATTAATATGCTGAAAGCTAATGGTATGCTTTTGAAACATCTTATTTGTAGCATATGACACCACTTGGGGAAGACTCAGGTGTGTTGAATCTCAGACATAATTTGTGATAATCATTTCATATCTTACCTGCTTTTTTATTGATTGGACCTGTGAATGTGTACAATTTCTTTTAATATAGGGCTTTCTGATACAACACCAGCCGACAGTGTGCATACGTCTACCAGGTACTGTGCTGAATATCTGCATTTGTAGAAGACATTATATATTAATGTTTGTAATGGATATTAAGAGGGTTGTGAATGTCAGAGTGGGACTGATTCAGTATTATGAAATTATTTTGTTGTATTGTGTCACAGTTGTTGTCAGCTGTGTGTCATTTAAAGATCATGGGGACCTAAATCTGTCTCTGCTTGCACAAAGCTTTCATAAACTTTGCTCTCTGGTCAGAAAGCTAGCGAGTCAGCCTTAGTCGACTAAGGGAATATGCATAACTGTGTGGTCAAGCTGAAATGTTGATTGTAATGTTTCAACATGTTGGATCAATGTACTGTAGAGATCGTCTTGGAGTAACAGGTTGAAAGAAAGATCATGTGATCAAATTTAGGTTCTCAAAAATCAGGGCTTGCCAATGATATCACATGTTAATTCTAAACAAAATCAGTTCAAAATGTATCTTATTACAAGTATTAGATTATGGTAGTTTAAACTACAGGAAATTCAAAGGTAGTCGAGGCTAAGTTAAATCATTTTGAAGTCTGTAGGTTTCCATCATCATCTAGAACAAGCCATTTGTATTTAAGCCTATGGCTCCATTTCAAAGAAATGCCATTTTCTGTCAACAGCTGTAACGAGGTTTATCTGGTTCTGTGAATGTCAGTCATATACTTCAGTTTGGTCCACATTAGGGTCATTCACGCAGGGTTGAATTAGTTGATATCTCCCTCCTCTCACCAGGCTATGTCTATAATGGTGGACTGTCAAGTAAACATGGTCATTAGAATTTTAGGACCACACCCAAACTTTTTTTTTTTCCAGCAGGTTTTTTTTATAGAAAATCTGCAGAATGTTTCACGAATGTAGTAACTCTAATATACTCTAGTATCAAACATTTATGAATACTTTAAGGGTTTCACTGGGTTTTTAAATAAGCCAGGCATTTTACACGTTCGTTTAACATCCACGGCTTCTTGCATTTTTCTTTCTGTAGCTCTCCTGCTGCAGTGACCAAAGGAAGAAATAAAGTAACTACTCATTCTGCCTGGACATTATGGATGGACGGAAAGATGGATAAAAAAAACGGGATTTGGATTGTTTTTCTCCCGCAGGTTTCATTTGTTCTTCAGAGTGGACCAGGAAAACTCCCTTCACCCAAGTGAGTCTGGATCTCCACACATCTATCTACACTGTGTCTCTTAACAGCATCACCTCACCATGGTGCTTGTTTCTCTTTATCAAGATGCAGAAGTGCACCAGTGGAAGACCCTTTTTGTCTAAGAAAAGATTCGGACACGGAGGCGAGTTGACTAGGGCTATTCATGCACACAATATTCAGCCCAATATACAAAGAGCCCCACTAATACTTGAGTAAGGCCCCTCCCCCTCACATGCTTGGACAGACTTGCTTTCTTTTTGGCCCATGTATTCAGTATGCCTCACTTATTCAAATTATTAGCATGCAAATAGTTATTATAGTTCTCAGGGTAGAGTTGACTATTCCATTTCTCTCTGTTAGAAATGTCGTCATAGTTTTCATCCTCAGAAGCCAAAGTTGGGCACTCTGAATTGCCTAGTTTGAAATCTAATAAAAAAGCTCAAACATCTTGCTGTACATTAATGGATGTTGGTAGGTTCATCACTTTGATATTGAGGGTAGGACTTCCTACGTCGCTGCTAGCCTGTTTAACCAGTGTGCGGAGTGGCTATGCTAAGTCCTTCAGCTAACAGGAGTACGAAATCACATGTTTAAACCCTTCATGAACCTCCCCTTACATGCAACACTGCAGACTGACTTATGTTGTTTATTTTAAGGAAAGTGCTTGTTTAAAGAGGAGCTATACTGAGTGGATGTCTATATGACTACCTCAGGTTACCATGTCAGAAACGCTGAACAACACGTTTCTCACTGACGTGTCAGGGAGCTCACATGACAGGAAGCCAAAGGCAATAACGTTCATGGCTGCTTTATGGAGGTACCAGGTCAGTGTGGTTTGGTTATGCTGATGTGGTAAGGTCATTAAGACAGTTGTTAATGCAGTTCTAGGTTGAAAACAGACATGCCACTTTCCTGACTATCAGTCTTGATACTGTGAAATATGTGCACTGCTGTTATCCAGTCTTGATCCTGAACTGTTCCTGTATTTTCCCTTGCTCTGGCATACGTGATTAAGCTCCCACAAACTGGATAATCCTCTTTATTTAGAGGTTTAGTATGTGTACTCTAGGAAATATCATCTAGGAAATGTCATTTAGCCCCAAAAGACACACTTGATCTCCGTAAGAGACTTCTAAGCCTTAGAGACTGTTATACACTGCCAGTTTGGCTGGGTGTGTTAAAATGCCTGTTGTAGGGCCACATAAGCCACTGACCTGCCTGCTGATCAGGCCTATGGGTGACCCAGAAATTATTTATACATCGTGCTTTCATGCTACAGACTCCTAGTCTGCATAGATAGACTGTTTTAAGCTCTTTGCTTTTGTAATGTAGAGAAGTGGTTCATAAGAACAGCTAAGAGGCTGAGCCTTCTACCAGTGTTGGCTCTAAATAATTGTAAAAATAACTGACTGTACGTCACGTTAGTTGCTTACATTTTTCGCTAGTTTGGTAAGCAGATCTACAATCATATTTGGGTACAACAATGTTAACTGCATATGGTCATTTTGTGAATTAGCTTTGAGAGTCAGTTGCTGCATCTTGGCGTCATTAGATCTTTTAATTAAGGCTGGCTGACAGGGCTGTTAGCCATGTTGGGTTCTGCTGGAAAATGGTGCGAGAGTGTTAACTGTGTAGCACTGTGTGTAATGGACTTTTGTTGGACCCAAACATGCTCAATGGTTCTGTTGCCATTTGCTAAAAACACTGTCTGTTTCGTTAGGCAACCAAAATGGCTGAGTATTCATTCACACATCAATGTTTCCTCGATGAGTTTGCCCATGGTGTGCCACTGATGTTGGGTTGCAGTTTAAGCGTAACGTGCAGGTTAACTGCATGATGATCGAGTGGCATCTTTGTTGTCTAGGTGGTGCGGGCCAAAGCTGTCATCTTTGTGCAGTCTCTCTCCTCTGATGGGTATGACAGATCATGTTGAACCCATACCAGTCTTACACTCAGACAAGCCACCAAAATACAGACTATGAAGATAGTTCATCCTTTCCTCATATCTCTAGTGTTACTGGTAAATTGAGAACAAGTTGTAATCTTTTCACTCTCTAATGTATCCCATCTGGCCTGAAATGAATGCAGTATCTGGGTATGAGTTGCTTTTATATATATTTTACTTTGCTCTGAATGATTTCCAGTGGTAGTGAACTTCTTTTCATTAGGTCTGGTAGCTCTATTAGATCCATTCCTGCCGGTGTGGGACAAGTGAAATCTGCACGAAAGGTGCGTTTAAAGCTACCGTGGGTATGTTTGAGGGAAGAGAGTCTACAAGTTCACTCTAGGGTTGTTTCTTCTTTTTTTAGCAACACACACCCTTTAGAATACGCAACAACTTTGGATAATTTGTCATTGCTGTTGTTTTCAGAAGAAACTGAGGGTGTTTCACTCCGAGAGCGACACCTACGTGCTTCCCGGTGAGCGACGACTCTCCAGAGATGCGCCTCACTCCGACTATACCCGCAAAAAGCCACGACTCAAGAGTAAACTCAAAGGTACCCAGCCCACTCGCCTATGGCACTGGTCCTCAATTCTGCACCAGACACTAATATTCTTGATTCATCTCCTCATGTACATTTCCAATCCCTTCATGAGCGAAACCACATACTGAAGCAAGGACAAAAAAAAAACTAACTTAAATTGACCCCATTTTGTGTTTTTTTTTTTTTTTTTTTTTTTTTTTTTTTTAACCACCTGCAGTCCTTCCACTTTCCTCCCCCAGCAGTATGGAAGAAGAGTGCTTCAAGGTATTCGTTATTCAGCATTAGTTTTAGAGCTGGCCACTGCCAATGCCTGGATTGATGGTGTTAATCATAACTCTTCTTTAAAACTGCCCCTTTAAGAACTCCCTTAATTATTTAAGGTAAGTTGGAGAAACCCTTTGTAAGAGGAAACCCTAACGGAGTAAATTTAATTGTCAAAACATCAAAATATTTTGCCTGAGCTGGAGACATTTCAGTGATGTTTAGGGATATTGAACATTTTCTGAAGATGAGCAATTTTCCACACTGTTAATAAATGTCAACCAAACACTAACCTGGTAAATTTAGATCTCTAAATGGAAAATTTGTTCAGTTTTAAATCAACTGGTTTTTATTCCCTTTGCTTTGCCACTCTCACTGTTCTGACTGACTAAACCATTGTTAGGAATCAACCCCCAAACGCAGAGCATTGCAGAAGAGGCCAGAAGATGTGGCAGGACAGAATGATGGCAAAGAAGCTGAACTCCAGAGTCTAGACCATTCCCACCCAGTGAGGGAGACCACAACAGATTCAGGCATGTCGTAGAGACACACAGCAGTGCAACATACCTCTGCTTTAGTTATGAAGAAATATAGTAAACTGTAATTGGTAACGCGGCCAATATTTCGAGTCTGTACACTGTCCAGCACCCAAGATTTGGAACTGTATTTATGTCTATGCCCTATCTGTTTATCTTTCTCTTCAGGATTTCAAGACAAGACTGTTTCTGAAAATGCTACTTTTGCAGATGAGGAACCTGATGTGTTTACAGAGGTACATTTGCATTCAGCTCAATTCATGTCTACATACCTAAATTAAAAATTACTGATATACGTGTCCAGATGTCCAGAGGTTTTTTTTTTTTTTTTACCTTGATGGAAATGCACAGTATTAAGTATTTGACCAACATTTCAATAATACTTTTTTTGTGCTTGTCTTTAGAAGCATGGTTTGAGCAAAGGGCCACCTCCAAGAAAAGCCCCCCTGGAATCAACAGGTATGTATTTGTGCACACGCTTCACGTATACCCTACCTGAAGTTGAAAACCCATTATTTAGGAATGACTGTCACTTCAGAGTTGTGTGTGGGACCCGAGACGACTGAGATGCAACCAGAGGGAGAGAAACGGTCACCCTTCTCTACACTCAAGCCCAGAAGACTGTTCCCCTCCACTTCAATGGAAAATGCTACAGGTAGGGAGTGGTGGAGGTTCTTTAAAACCAGCAAGTTCTTCTATACTTCCACAGCCTGGTTAAAGAATGCACTAATGCACAAAACCACTAGAGGGAGTCTTGAACCATACATTCCTGGTGAACATTCCCCATGAACTCTTCTGAGCCCTCAGCCCGGCTGAACATTGAAGTTTAAAATGTTAGTCTGTTAGTTTTTACAGTGGGGAAAATGCTAGTCTGTTAGTTTTTACAGTGGGGAAAATAAGTATTTAGTCAGTCACCAATTGTGCAAGTTCTCCCACTTAAAAAGATGAGAGAGGCCGGTAATTGACATCATAGGTAGACCTCAACTATGAGAGACAAAATGTGAAAAAAAAAATTGAGAAAATCATTTTGTCTGACTTTTAAAGAATTTATTTGCAAATAATGGTGGAAAATAAGTATTTGGTCAATAACAAAAGTTCATCTCAATACTTTGTTGTATATCCTTTGTTGGCAATGACAGAGGTCAAACGTTTTCTGTAAGTCTTCACAAGGTTGGCACACACTGTTGCTGGTATGTTGGCCCATTCCTCCATGCAGATCTCCTCACGTTTCATCTTCATTGCCTTTGCTGATGGAAGGAGGTTTGCACCCAAAATCTCACAATACATGGCCCCATTCATTCTTTCATGTACACGGACCAGTCGTCCTGGTCCCTTTGCAGAGAAACAGCCCCAAAGCATGATGTTACCACCCCCATGCTTGACAGTTGGTATGGGGTTCTTTGGATGCAACTCAGCATTCACTGTCCTCCAAACACGACGAGTTGTGTTTTTACCAAATAGTTCTACTTTGGTTTCATCTGACCATATGACATTCTCCCAATACTCTTCTGGAACATCCAAATGCCCTCTAGCTTACTTCAGACGTGCCTGGCTTAAGCAGGGGGACACGTCTGGCACTGCAAGATCTGAGTCCCTGGCATCGTAGTGTGTTGCTGATGGTAGCCTTTGTAACATTGGTCCCAGCTTTCTGCAGGTCATTCACTAGATCCCCTCTTGTGGTTCTGGGATTTTTCCTCACCGTTCTTGTGATCATTTTGACCCCACGGGCTGAGATCTTGTGTGGAGCCGAGGGAGATTAGTAGTGGTCTTGTAGGTCTTCCATTTTCTGATTATTGCTCCCACAGTAGATTTCTTCACACCAAGCTGCTTGCCTATTGCAGATTCAGTCTTCCCAGCCTACAATTCGGTTTCTGGTGTCCTCCGACAGCTCTTTCATCTTCACCATAGTGGAGTTTGGAGTGTGACTGTTTGAGGTTTTGGGCAGGTGTCTTTTATACTGTTAACGACTTCAAACAGGTGCCATTAATACAGGTAATGAGTGGGGGAAAGAGGAGCCTCTTAAAAAAGAAGTTACAGGTCTGTGACAGCCAGAAATCTTGCTTGTTTGTAGGTGACCAAATACTTATTTTCCACCACCATTATTTGCAAATAAATAAATGATTTTCTCAATTTTTTTTTCACATTTTGTCTCTCATAGTTGAGGTCTACCTATGATGTCAATTACAGGCCTCTCTCATCTTTTTAAGTGGGAGAACTTGCACAATTGGTGACTGACTAAATACTTATTTTCCCCACTGTAGATGTCACGAATCACAAACCCAAATGTTGCCAGCTGTTTGATGGGTGTATGTAGGTAGCAACTAACTGCTGCATAACCACTGTCTTTCACCAAAGATGAGCTTTGGTGAACCTGAAAGGAATGTGGTGTGGATTTGTACAGAAACCATGTCTCAAGCATTGATTGAGGATGAGGAGTCTGAGACAGAGCTGGGTTCTGGAGTCATGGATGCTTTTAATACCTTCAAGACTCAGCTAAGACAACATTTCTCTGCAAGTTACCATTGTAGAAATGGCATGTTTGTGTGTGCGCACCAACATCTTCATCGCACAGCTATTTCACGCAGTGAATGCAAATGAATCCTCTTTCATTTACAGTCCAGGTATAAGAAGATTGAAGCAAAGTCACTGAAATCTTTAACTGACTGTCAGAATCATGTGAGCTCTCTGCTGCAAACCGTACATGATCAGAGGTGCGAGTCTGGATGTGTGGTAATATCTCACTATATCCTGAACGAAAATTAATCCAGAGTCGATAAATACTTGAATTTGGTTAATTGTTTTTCCTATGTGAAGACTTGTCCAATTAGATAATTTCCAGGACACTGTCGTGCAGCAGTTGGGATACCTGGAGCAGAACTGTCTTTCACTTAAACACATTGAGCAAGAAACCATGGTTTGTTTTATTCCCCTGACACAGCCTCCACATTCTCTTTCTCTTAAATCCTCCTCAGCACTATATTTTGTAAGGATTTTTTGTGTATAACAGCTTTGAGCTTTGGATAGTGCAGGATGGATGGCTTTTGCCAAATCTTTTGATTTGTTTATATGCTAATCTAGCTAGTTTATATGCTTAATCTCTGTGATTTTTTTTTTTCACAGAGGTTCTGGCAGTCGGAGTCTGACAGAGTGAGATCTTTCTGTGACAGACAACAGAAGAGGTATCTTATTCCCACAATCACCTCTACATTCACTTTGAAAAAGGATAAACCTGATTGAAATCTTTATGTAAAGTTATACAACATTAGGTCTTTTTCTTCCAGGGTGGATTCTGTAGAGGTACCGAAAGAGACTAAGCCAATACCACAGAGTCAGGCAGAAAGCACCAGAGGAATGTCCAGCTCTGTGAGCCAGTCTGCATGTTTCCAAACGTACAGAAGTTTGTTCATGTAAAACGGTAGCCCTTAATCTTTCTTTTCAGTCCTCAGATCTCCATACCACCATCTCCATGGAAATACCGAGCAGTAAAGACAGAGTGGAGAGCCAATAAGAGACGAGTGCCGCTCCAGTGACCATTGCTGCCTCCTAACTGGGACAGCACATTCACTTTAGTTTACACGCTCCTTATATAACCTGAAGCAGAAAACCTCACGCCAGAGTATTAGGATTATTTGAACTTTACACTGGAAAATAAAAATGTTTATGCATTTCATAGGAGACATTTGTACAGTGTGGATTTCAGAAATGCTGTCTTGTTTTAGCCAAGCAGGCCACCAGGGGAGGGATTTTCTCCCAAGTCTTTGACAGACAAACCCTTTTAAAAAATGTGCATGAACTGCAGTTCATGCAGTAGTAAGTGATGTGTACAAAGTGCTTTAGCAGTAAAGACAATTGGCATTGCCTATGAAGATTTAACATTGTTTACCCATTAATCATGTAATTAGGTAAGCAATTCCATTTCACTAATGTTAGCTCATGACTCTGTTCTGAATTGCCTAAACATTTCAGCTAGCAAAAAGCTTGCTGGCTTGTAATATAGGGTGTTCCTGACAGTTGATGAATATTAATCTAGCTAATGAATGGTATTTCTTTTCTCTGTAAGATACAAGGATCAGTCATATTTTAGCTAGATAATGTCAAGCATTTCATGTATCTGAGAAGAATCGTTCTCTCTGTGTGATGCTCTTTTGTATTGGGGCTGTGAGCGTTCCATGGTACAATGTCATGCCTGCTGGATCTAGCTAAGGTGGCATTTGTGGTCTCCCTGCTCACAGGGGGTCCTAGGACTTGGGGAGACTGTGCTGGTGTCTTGATGAGGTTGAAGGCTGTGCTCCGTCTTCCTCTCCAGGGTAGGGTTTGTGGTCAGGGCCTGTTGCACTTAAGACAGGGTCACTCAGCAGTGGAGTACATTATGGAGTTCAGCGTGCTATCCAGCAAGACCCACCGGAACGAACCAGCGCTGGCTTTCGTGAGTGGCCCGCGAGGACAGCTGCAGGTGGAACTGGCATGCAGGCACAGCAACACTCAACTACATTTACATTTACGGCGTTTAGCAGACGCTCTTATCCAGAGCGACTTACAAATTACAATACACATGTCTTCCATGTGTTTTACCCCCACGAACATCATACAGTCTCTACTGGAACACCTAGGCCAAAATGAGGTGAATAGCCCACCGGGCTCACAAAAGCGAGGAAGGCAACTGCAGTACTTGGTTGACAGGCCTCAACCAATGGTGGCCTCATTCCATGGTGAGCACACGTCCAAGTCAGCTCCTCACTCTGTTCTGGGAAGTAATTTGGAGCCTTTGAGGAGGTGGTGTGGAGGGGCAGGGGGTTCTACCAATACTGCTTGTTCTGCTAGCTCTGTTAACTTTATCAGTCTTGCTAATAATGCTATAATTGCCTTGAAATCAAGCTTGTAGAAGACTTACATTCTAACTTCACGTCCATGGAGAGCTTTGCATTTGTTTTTGTAAATCCTCCTCACCGGTACAATAAACCACCTTGCACCAGAATTCTGAATTGAAATTGACACTCATCTGCTACTACTTTTAGAGGGTGATCTTCATTACCAGGGTATGGATCTCTGGTGTTGGGGTGGGGCTGGAATGTTGGATCTGGCTGTTGAGCCTTCTGGAAGTATCGTTGGTTTAATTTGGCAAAACGCAGACAATGGAAGGTGCCTACCTAATGACCCCTGAGAAGATCTTGGGATGATATGGTTGCTGGTATGAAGAGTGGTATGGGTCCTAAGTGAGGCTTCAATGGATTATTATTATTATTATTATAAGAAAATGTTGATTCTGACCAATACATCAGTTCTAAAGGCCACAGTGTGATTCTGAGAACTGAGAAGTCTGCAAGCATATTGGTTGATCCTTGTATGTGCCATTTTCTGATTGTATAATATTTGGATGAATAATTAAAAAACAATGCATGCAAACAATTACTGTTTAATTAGGGAGGATTATCCCTGCTATCAGATTAGTGTCTCAGCATAACTGGATTGAGAGAATGATCTTCGCAGTGTCATGTCATTATTGTAGCTTATGTTTGGCTCCGTTGAGGGAGGACGAGATGCCGTTCACGTGATTTCTCGCCATCTCTCTGGCTTTGTCGTTTCTACACGGTTATTTTTGGTACGTCTGAAAAAAGTGATATTTGATATTGAATGGATAAAGTAATACGGGTGCACAAAACAGTTATGAAAATGCCTTTAGGAACTTGATATACAAAGTTGTCTGTTCGGTTTCGAATGTCTGTAACTTCTGTTCATGTTAGAAAGGTGCATTTCCTATCTAGCTTTGTTTTGAATATCATACTTTGCAGATTAAATACTGAATCAGAACGTGAATCAAGAAGTGAAATCTGAGTAATAGAATTCTAATATGCAGGAAGGTATGTAGCATGATATATGGACCACCTGCCCAGAAGAGAGGCAGTCGGAAGGAGCAAAAACATGTTCAGCAAAGGCCTCTGCTACACGCCATAATAAAAGCTCTTGACTGCCTCCAGTATCTCTGAGTATCATAGCTCATTGTAGCTTCTATCTCTCTACCTTTGGACTGGCTTTTCAGCAGGAGGGTGAGCAGTAATGCATTATTGTCTAACTGTTATGTGAGAAGTCTTTCTGCTTGTATGTCTCAGCTCTTGCTGTCATGATACACGAGAGAAGGCTGACGTTACAGGGTGTGTGCCGTCTTGCATTTTGACTGGATTGAATGCAGAGTGGATCTGCTCTCAATTAGCAAGAGGTAGAGATACCAGTGAACCTTTGCCACACCTTTCATATCGGTTGTGATTTCAGGCCACAACCTTTCAGGCACTGGGACAGATCTCCTGTTTACCACAGAGTCACTATATATCATCTCTTGATGCAAAATGCAACGGGCATCGTGTGAGCCAAGCACCAAAATGACGTAATGGAGCTGAACCGGATGGCACAAACGCGTCTCATGTCGTTAACCCCCATGCTTACGACCCCAGAGCGGAGAACTCAAGCACACATCCACTGAGTTTACAGCAGTGCAGCGTTCACTGCTTGGCCGAGCTCCCAGCCACATGAGGTGAGTCTGGTGAGTGGAAGCAAAATACTTAAGCATGCGCCTCGTGGAAGGCCCCGCCCCCACACGGACTGGCATTTCACCACCACCCACATGTTCCAGTCTCATTTTCACCCATGACACCACCATGAAAAAATAACTTCCATTACCTTTTTTTTACCCATGACAGGAAAGGCCATTCAGAAGCACTTTAAACTGTCCGTCATTGTAATCACATTCCGTACCTACTGCTCGCTGTCTCAGATGCAGCAAGCGCTAATTCAACAGTCTCAAACCTCAAATAAAACTTAAATCACATTGAGTTATATTACAAACATTACCAAACTCCACGGATGCATTTCTCCTTTCGGAAGAATCATCACCGTGCCGTCCACATACTGACGATCACCGGTGTTCAGCAGCTATTAGCGCGTGGAATTGTGTTTACGTTGTTCTTGTGTCGAGGTGTGCGTTGGATATTTACATTTTTACATTTGTTTATCGTTTTTGTGTTGACTTTTGTTTTTGTTAGTTCCCTTTTGTTTTGCTCTCGTTCATGTCGTTAAACATTTCAGCTGGAGACCTGAGCCTTTGCCGCCTCCTTTTTTACGTGCCCGTGCTACTGCCGAGATATAATTAAGGCAAAATAAAAGCCTGTCTAACAAGAGAATTGAGGAGAACTGGTCATAACGTTTGGTTATGTATGGCTAAATGAGCATTGCAAAGTGAGGCCTTCATTCCTGTTTCAATCTGGCTACATTGTTTTTGATGTAGTTCCACTTCATGTGAAGTTTTTTTTATGTTGCCTTCTTTCTGGGTCCTAGGTTTTTCGAGCACAAGTGGATATCATAAATATAAGGTCGAGACAAATGTTTGTTAGAATTACCAACCATGGAAGGGCAGAATGAATGTATTCTGATAAATGTATTTGTAATCTGTCAAACAAACTTACCTTATTCTTACTTTCTCAATCTAAAACATTACTTTCTCATTCTCAAATCATCACAAATGGTTTTCATAAATGTACAATGAATTTGTATTTGAGAAAATACTATATTTAGACCAAATCAAACATTTAAAAGAGCAGTGCTCTCAATTAAAGACAAGCACATTCCAGGCAAGTGACACCAGGCCATTCTCAGCATGACTAAGCATCAGTGAATAGCTGATATTCAGCCACAAATGAGTGAGTTCATAATTTTATGTTCAGGTTTCCGGTTAAAGCGAGACCAAACATATTCAAGATCATTTGGTCAAGAACAGGAGTTGATGGCCTAGCATCTGTGCTACTCTGCATGCAGAAGTGTAAGTAGAGGAACTAGGTGGAAGTGATCCTGGAAATATTTCAGAGAAAGCATAACATGAGCTGTCCCGACAGCTGAATCCGTATTAATCAGCAAAAACACGAATCACGATGATTAGAATCGACTCGTTCTAGGATACCAATAGATCAAGTGTTACTGTGAAAACGGAAGCCCCCTGATCACCAGTCCTGGTAAAAATGTATTTCTTATGTAGACTCTTGGCAATGTTCAGGCAGTTTAACAGAGTTGAAATAAGCCGTAGAAGCCAGTTGTAGTCAAGGTCTCATGTACAAATTGGCAGCCTTGTTATGGCTCAGCAGTTGTGTTCTTGAGGGCTGATGTTTTATTTTTTGTTGTTTTGCACTTTCTGATCCATCCTTAGTGTATGACCAGAGCTTGAAGCAATCTGATTGGTTGCAGCAGACTGCTCCAATGGTGATGTCATTTCTTATTTCCTCAGAGCACTTATCTAGGAGATTGACTAAATTCACTACGCTGTTAGTTGTACCTTAGTAAGTCACACCATAAGATGTCCATTTCAGTCTGATAACTCTGAAGGAACAAAACATGTAATCTTGTTTGCATGTGTTGTGTCTTGGTCTGGGAATTGGCATGGTGTTGGTCTTATGTTTGACCTTTGTTAGACATTTACACGTATACACAGATGTAAGTCCTGAATATAAAAATACTTAAACCAGTGTACAAAACCTCAAACCATATTTGCAAACTACTGACTGTAATAGATTCACTTACTTTAAATCCCTAACATGGAACCTATGCTTTGTTTTTTTGTGTATTTTACCATCATGCTTCAATCAGCAAATCTATTTTAACAATGAATAAAACGCATCATGACTATGCAACACCCTCCGTGTCTCAGTACATGCCTTTATGAACCAAGAGAATTCCTAACAGCCCGTCACATTAGGACAAACCTGGAGGTTTCACTGAGTAGTATTACACCACGTCAGATTTTGTTCACATGTAGACAGTTTAATGGATGTTTGTGAAGAAGAGAAGCTACAACCTGTATCAGGTGCAGTTTCATACATAAGGACATTGTGTGAATTATTCACACTTACATTTGGTGAACTTGGTATATCATATACATCATCGAAAGTATGAAATGTGCGCAAATTTTATAAAGAAGGCCGCATTAAAATAGCACAGTTTGTAAAGTAGTAATAATGGAAATAAAATGCAATTTATTGACAATAAATGCAAAGAGTTTAAACATGTAGGATATGAATTTAAAAAACTAATTTCTGTTTCAGAATGGTTTTAGATTCAGTCTGATCATTTTACATTTTCATGAATGAGCATCTGAATATGTATAAATATGCATGATAACTGCATACCAGTTACATGTAACATGCAAAAGAAATTCTGAATACTACAGCAAGGCACTATTTTTCTGAATGATCTATGAAGTGCTTATGAAGTCTATAGCTTTAACATACATTCAACTCTTCGTCACATTAATTCTATTCTATAGAAAAGAACTGAGCTCTACGGCCAAATCAATTTTGAAGTCCTACTGTGGTTATCAGTGAAGGACTGGCTGTAATGATAGTGTTGCCTTACATTTTGGTCAAGGGATAAAATCAGCAATAGTTTTGTAACTTAATTAGACGAATGTAGCTCTGAGCACTAACAGATCATAAAAACATTGGTATAGTGATATGAGGATAGTAGGAATACACCAATTTTGATCAGTGCATCAATTCTAAAGGCTAGATTCTGTTGGAAAGACAATCAATCCATATCGTAAAGCTACATTGAACGTTTGTTTTTCAGATCTTGTATAGTTCAGTGAACTGAACAACCATGATATCTGCCTACAAGCATATTGCTTGATCCCTGTATGTGTGATATACTGATTGTATAATATTCAGAGCAATTGCATTGTCTCTTAGTATCACTTAAAATAACAAATTGTTGCCTTGAAATTTAAATAATCTTTTTTATCTTAACAACGCCTATGATTTACACAGTTTTAAAGTATATATGTATATTTTTTGCAGGCCATCAATAATGGATATTTGATGTACGTAATGCCCAGGCCACTGAGTGCGTAACGTCTACGCAGAAGTGCAGTACAGCGCTTACACTGTCTATAAGTCTTCAAAGAGCAAACTAAAACAATACAAAAAGGGAGGTAATTAAAAAACAATGCACTCTATACAAAAAAACCAAAACACAATTACAGTATAATTACGGAGGATTATCCCTGCTATCAGATTAGTGTCTCAGCATAACTGGATTGAGAGAATGAATTTTGAAGAGTCATGTCATTATTGTAGCTTATGTTTGGCTCCATTGAGGGAGGACGAGACGCCATTCACGTGATTTCTCGCCACTTCTCTTGGTTTGTTGTCTCCCGTCGGCTTTTTGCGGTACGTCTGAAAAACGGTGATATTTGATATTAAATGGCTAATCAGGGGGACCCAAACAGCAAAAGATATACAATATACAAAGTAAGTTGTCTTTTTAGTTTCAAAGGGCTTCTACTTCTCTGGTAACAAGTGTCTGAATGCATCAAGGTGCATTTTCTAATAAGCTTTGGTTTGCATGTCATGAAACCAACAAATAAAATAAATGTAATCTGCAGGAAACCGATGGTGTTATTGCCGCTTTCCTGTGAAAAACGGACCCCCATCTCAGATGTCCCTTACCTGAACGTAGAAGTTGACGAAGAGGATGACGAGTGTGAGCATGTAGCTGGACTGGAACAACAGACAGCCCAGGGGGAAGCCACAGGGGAAAACCACCGCGCTCAGCGTGTGTGTTATAGTCATTATAAACTGAATCTGAGACACACGAGAGAGAGAGAGAGAGCAAAATCCTCAGAGACAGCCAACTCTCTTATGCATGAACTAGTTTTGAAATAATGAGGCAAAATGTAGTTGAAGGAGAAAAATGTTTTTAAAAGAGTGAAATTATGACATTGGCACTGCAGACACACATCTTTTCAGAAGATTAGAGTTGGATGGAATTCAGAAACAAACCGGGCTGGATTAGCTACGGCTGCCATACTGACCAGCTGGGCCTGTGTGAGGTAGCGTTTCCACCACAAGTACTTGTGCATGGAGGGGATGGTAGACAGGCCGTAGTACGAGTACATCAGCACATGGATGAAACTGTTCAACGTCGGTCCAAAGAAACCTGTACAAACACCAGCGCCGCCATCTTGTTAGATTATTAGAGCTGAGGATATCATGTTGTTATGAAATGTGCTGGTGTATCACTACTGTGGACATTTGTGTAAAATTAAGAGAGGCAAAGTAGAGTTTACATGCTGATATTGTTAAGAACTCCCCTTTCTAAATCTGTTTACATTTGTTACTGTATTTATGGAATCAGACTGTAATATACTGTGACGTTGGTCGTTCAGTTCTGCCCTTTTCTTCTTTGCTCTTTACGTTCTGACTTACTCTGTCCACATGGGATCCAGTTGAGGACGCACCACCAGATATTAAACATGGAGGCATGGTGGTACACATGTAGGAAGGTGATCTGATTGTTCTTCTTCCTCAACACAAAGAAGATGGTGTCGAGGAATTCGATCAGTTTGGAGAAGTAATACCACCACAACACTTTTGCCACCTGCCCAGAAGAGAGGCAGTCAGAAGGAGCAAAAACATGTTCAGCAAAGGCCTCTGCTACACGCCATAATAAAAGCTCTTGACTGCCTCCAGTATCTCTGAGTATCATAGCTCATTGTAGCTTCTATCTCTCTACCTTTGGACTGGCTTTTCAGCAGGAGGGTGAGCAGTAATGCATTATTGTCTAACTGTTATGTGAGAAGTCTTTCTGCTTGTATGTCTCAGCTCTTGCTGTCATGATACACGAGAGAAGGCTGACGTTACAGGGTGTGTGCCGTCTTGCATTTTGACTGGATTGAATGCAGAGTGGATCTGCTCTCAATTAGCAAGAGGTAGAGATACCAGTGAACCTTTGCCACACCTTTCATATCGGTTGTGATTTCAGGCCACAACCTTTTCCAGGCACTGGGACAGATATCCTTTACCACCGGGCCACCCTCATGCTCTTAAAAATAGCCAAACGATCTTTGTTCTTTGTTTTTAATCTTTCTGCATTACTAATGCATAATGCATTTGTGCTACTAAATAAGGTGGCATCAGCCTTCAGATGATTCATTTTAAGGGCTCTGGGTGCATAAAACTTTGTAATTGTAAAACACTTCAGAAAAGCATTATAGTAGCATTAAAAGGAGGCAGGTACAATGAAAACAGAATGGCCGGCAGCAAAGGCACACACTGTGATGCAAAATGCAGTGGGCATCGTGTGAGCCGAGCACCGAAATGACGTGATGGAGCTGAACCGGACAGCACAAACATGTCACAGCCGCATAACGTCTCATGCTGTTAACCCCCATGCTCACGACCCCAGAGCGGAAAACTCAAGCACACATCCACTGAGTTTACAGCAGTGCAGCGTTCACTGCTTGGCCGAGCTCCCAGCCACATGAGGTGAGTCTGGTGAGCGGAAGCAAAATACTTAAGCATGCGCCTCGTGGAAGGCCCCACCCCCACACGGACTGGCGTTTCACCACCCACATGTTCCATTCTCATTTCCACCCATGACAGCAAGCTTTTTTTTTTTGCATTATTTTAAACCGTCCATCAATGCATTCACATTCAGTACCTACCACTCGCTGTCTCAGATCAGCGTGGATCACTAGCGCTGTTGACACAGCAAGCGCTAATTCAACCCTCTCAAATTAAACAATTTCACATTCAGTTGTAGTAAAAACACTGCCAAAACCACTGAAGGATTTCTCCACTACCTTAAGATTAATAAGCCAAAAGAAAGGCCAAGCCCTGTGTTTGGTTAGGTATGGCTAAGTGAGCACAGCAATAACAGAAATCTTCTTTCCTGAACTTTTATTTGCAAATCTATTTCCCATTTAGGTCATTAAAGGTCACAGTAAATCCTTTAATGTTAAAATTTAATCTCACCAATGAAGTTCAAATAATTTTGAATCACATAATACACCAGAAAGCAATTTTACTTTTGAATGCATGTCCTTTCAAATACAAATTCCACAATATCCAATCATCAAGAAGTAAAGAATTATGGGAAGAATGCTCATTCTCACTCACCCTGATGTCATCATCTCCTGCATCAAAGAGGCCTTGACATTTCAGGCGGTAGCCTGCCGACCATGCTGCTGATATTAGCTACACACACACACACACACACACACACACAACCAAATGTGCACACACACAGAAGCAAACAATGAGACAAACATTTTGTATAATAATAATAAAATATCCAGGTGCCAAAAAACAAATTTAAGTAATTTGATAAATAACCATACTCAGCCTGCATGCCTCAAATTAATCTCATATTCCTCATGCTTATTCTCTCACACACACACACACACACACACCTGCCTCCTACACAGCGCTGCATGGCTGTTGTGTATTTAACAGTGACAGCAATGGAAATGGAGAGGATGACACAGAGCAACATGCAAAGTCAGGATGTCTCTTCCTCTCTCTTCCCTCAACTTCATTTAGGTCCTCACCTCCACCAGCATGTAGAACGACAGGATGGTAACGGAGAAATTGTACAGCAGTAGGACATTTTTCAGTGAGTACGCCGGCCTGTTCTTCATGTACTTCTGCCCCAGGTAGATTGTGAGGAGGTAGATGAAGGTGAGAACCAGACTGGGTGTGCAGGAGTCCAGTAGAAGCCATCCTCGAACTCTGTGATCTACCATCAAACACATATGATTAATAAACATATGACTTTTAAAAAAGAAAATTATATTATAAACAAAACATGCTTATGTTTTAGATCAACCAATTGTCATCTGCGTCTCTGAGGCTGAAAATAGTGATCTAACAGTAGGCTCCATCATGACTAGAGGGGCATTGGTATTCCTGAAGCCAAGCTGTCTAGTTCTAGCAAGCACAAAGCCGGCACTGGTGAAACTTGGGGGTAGAAAGGGTGGGGGTGGGGGGGGGATTCCTCTAAATACACAAATTCAGGTGCTTAAATGATACATTACATTTACATAGTACATTTGCACCCTTTCACTAACATGTAGGACACGTTCTTTAAATCACACAGCATTCCACGAGGACTTAAACAGGTTTAATATGGATTAGATATTGTGAGAGGTTAAGACCGACTCCACATGAACTTTAACACACTTAACTCTGCAGCACAGTACCAAGTTACAGCACTGCCTCTCATTTCGCGTCATTGCAACAAAGACCTTTTTTACTAAAGCCTAATTTACATGGAGAGAGCCTTACAGATCTAGTGCACGTTGCTAGTGTCCTTGGAGAACAAACGTGCCAAGATGTGGAATTAACTACTAGTTTCAACAATGGAATGATGCAAAAAGCAGAAAATGCACAAACCTCTCTCTCCAAATAGCTTATCCACTGCACCGTTTAACCACTCGTCAGCAACATAGAAATATTTCTGAAACATACAAAAGAGAAAGAGAAACTGTGGGCATTTGCCGGCTGGCTGGCATCCTGTGGTGAGTCTTTGACCTTCTGCTCCACATTGATCTATGTGCCCTACCATGGCAACACACATTATTCAGATTACAATATGTGCTTGATGGGAGAAAAATGATCTTGCTGACAGAATTCATACGGGAAGAACCAGAGTGGGCAGAATGTACCGGCATTCCTGCCGGATACTCCATGTCACTACTGTGCATGGTGGCTCTTAATTGTGAAGTATTGCAAATGCCCAGTGTGGATGAAAAATCCAAAGTAATATGAACAGATTTTGAACATAAAGTGGTAAACTGATAAAAGTGAATCTCACATGGTGCACCTTATAACAGCAGTGCTGACATGGTCCATCCTAGAGCTCAAGATCTCCCAGATGACCTTACCTCACAAACTATTCAAGATCCTACAGATGATCTTACCTCACAAACTACTCAATATCCCACAGATGACCTTACCTCACAAACTACTCAAAATCCTACAGATGACCTTACCTCACAAACTACTCAAGATCCCACCGATGACCTTACCTCACAAACTACTCAAGATCCTACAGATGACCTTACCTCACAAACTACTCAAGATCCTACAGATGACCTTACCTCACAAACTACTCAAGATCTCACAATGACCTTACCTCACAAACTACTCAAGATCTCACAGATTACTTTACCTCACAAACTACTCAAGATCCCACAGATGACCTTACCTCACAAACTACTCAAGATCCTACAGATGACCTTACCTCACAAACTACTCAAGATCTCACAAATGACCTTACCTCACAGACTACTTAAGATCTCACAGATTACTTTACCTCACAAACTACTCAAGATCTCACAGATGACCTTACCTCACAAATTACTCAATACCTTACAAACTATATAAAACTCTATTCTTTATATCCCTTATATTTTTAATGAACCCACTAAAATAGCTCCTGCTTAATCAGCAGAAAAACGGATGATTAGAAAGTCTAACACACTAGTGAAAAGACCCTTGTGTCCTTTCTCATTTTACACATCGTTGACCCAGTCTCTCTCCATTTGTCCCTGTAACTTGCTAGTGTATCTCTCTCTCATACAATCTCTCTCCCTCTATCTTTCACCCACTCTCTCACTCAATAGCTCTCTCTCTCATACACACTTTCACATCACTTTCTCTAGCTGGGTGAGTGGTCACTCAATTTTTCGCTGAGAGGCTGTTTTTAAAACACTGTACCGGCTTGTCCTCCTATGAACTGCAATGTTTATTGATTGTACACAATCCGAACTATCCAGTGACAAGAAGAGGGAAGGATGACCTGGTCAGACCAGCCAGAAGAACAGGAAATCCACTATGTTCAAAGGCAGCCAAGTAAGAACCCACGACCACAGGGATACCTGCCTTCTTCTGTTTGTGTTTTTTATTTAGGTCTTTATATTTGTTAAATATGCATATATATATATATATATATATATATATATATATATATATATATATATATATATATATGGTAAAGCATTGCATTGCCTGTATTCTTATGCATTTAATTCTACAGTACTGTATTTCTAGATGCAACCATGCCAATGTTCATCAGAGCAGAGATGGTCCTAAAATATTCCCTTTGTTCACGCATTTAAATTGTATAGCCTAATGCTGGTTTATAGAAAGATTTAAGCACAAATATCTTAACCCTAACCAAGTCTTTAAAAAAAAGTTTAAAACTGGACCAATTTTTGTCCAATACACTGCCAGGCCAAACTGCAACTTTTAGTTTTTAAATCTCTTAAAGTAAATTATTAAATAGGCCTTTTTCTTGAATTACATGAACGCAATTACATATCCAGCATGTTTGAAAGCTTCATTCTTTTGTGCAACTGCATAATGTCATCAGTAGGCTAGAATATAGAGATAAACCTTAATAATTGACTTTCTAGGCAAGAAAACATCCTCCATCATCCAAAATAATCAAGAATGGAGGAGTGAAGACCGAGCATCCCCGACTCAGTATCCCTACCGAACAAAGCCTTAATGAGCAGATGCCTCGCAAATTACAAACATATATAATCGTTTCTTACCACGTCAATGAGATCCATGGCTAAAATACTGATTTTTTTATCTACAAATGAGGCTATTTCGTCGGGGAACAGACGCTGATCTCTCCGGAGTGGCTGTTGGGTCCTGGCCACGCCGCGCCTCTCCTCTCCTCCGTGGTTCTGACATGCGCCTGCCGGACGTTGTGCGCGCCGGTGTTACCGGATCTGAGGTTCCCCGTGTATTTGTGTTTAAGGGCGGAGTTAGTGACCCAATCCGCCTTCAGGACGGACGTATTGACAGGTAGCCTTCAATGAGATTGTGCGAGCAGTTTCAGTCTGATCAGTTCCTAGTAGGAGACAAGGAGTGTTTTCTTGGTGCATCGCTTTCTGGGCTGTAGAGTTGCCCCGTGTCGCAGTGATGCATGTGAACTACACAGTATCGTGGTTCAACGATGACTGAACTTAAACCAATACCCTATTTGTGAATGATGCATGTTCGTAATGTCAGGACTATTAGAATTACACATTTCATTAATTCAACATGGCTCAAACATTTTTTTCCAAGTGGAATACAAACAAATGTCCAGGAACAGTCAGAAAGATAGAAACAGTGATATTCATTGGGAAACTGAGTTTTATTTTATTGTGATGCGGGGAATAAAACGCGAAAATAACACTTTTTGCACTGAGGTACACTTGTAGCCTTACTAGATGACACGTGTTCAATAATATTACTATCAGATCACAGTAACAACGTGCCATAAAGTAATCAAACGGTACACCTTTATATACTGACTGCAGCCTTCTAATGATACTTTAGTACCTTAGTACCAGTTTACAGGGTAGAACTATCGATAAGACTTGAACATTTCAGACCAAGACTTTGGTAAATTGGCTGTCAAAATTTGTAATAACTTAACACGAGGTAAAACCGTAGTCAGGTTTGAAAGATGGATAACCTTCATATTTTATTTAAATCCGCGACTGCGCATGTCTGCAAAATAAACAAATAAATAACAACAAATACATCCGAAATGACAAAGAATCAGTGTTTAGAAGCAATTTGATTAAAAGAAATTAAAGATAAATTAAATATGCGTCCATCTGGCGTTGACATACTCGTTGTAGGCGATTCGTGTAGGTTGTACGCTTACCTCAAGGCACAGTAGAATACACTACCATTTGCAAGGTGTAAACCCCATATATCTAACTGATTAGCAATCAAGAGAAAAGATGATTAATTTAAACACTGTTACTATGCTCCAGTATAAAACACTGCGCCCCGCCCCCTCTAGTCCAGCACGAGCGCACGTACTCGCGAGCGTGCGCACGAGGCGGGGCGTAGAGACACTGAAATCCAGAAACGCACAAAAGCGGAACACCCTCCCCATGAGTGGCTGTGAAGAAGTGGAGCGATGCCCATCGGTGGAGTGATGTGGGGTGATGCTTCTGGTGCGCTCTGGTTGGACCACAGAGAGCGGCTGGGGGTCCACGGCCAAGAAAGCCGATAAGAGATAAAGGGTGAACGAACATGTGCGCGATTTCTGGACTGCATGACCGTATAAGTTCCAACCTTATCATTTGTGACACACTTTTGCCACCATTTTGTTGGAGAGCAATTATTCTGTGAAATAGCGTCAGTGCTGGCAGGAAGTTTAATAGTGTAAGTGTATACACAGCAGTATAATAGTGTATTGCTGTAATGTAAATATTTTAGATGTAAATTTGTTTTGCATCTAAATGGACAAAAAATATTGAGACACGTATTTTAATAATTCAATTCATGTGTTTTATTCAATCTCGTTGCCACAGGTGTATAAAATCAAGCACCATGCATTCAGCCATTCCAAACATTTGTGAAGGAATTTATAATTTATAAAAGGTTAATTGAATTTAAGCATGGAACTGTAGTCAACAAATCAGTTTGAGAAATGTCTTCCATCTTAGATGCTCCACGATCAACTGCGGTACTATTGAAATTCTGCGGTATTACGGAAAGCAGAAGGGTTTGGGAACCACAGGGACTCAGCGATGAAGGGGCAGACCACGTAAAGTAACCCAGCGGGGTCACTGAGTACTGTGGTGCATAGTGCATAAGAGTTGTCAACATTCTGCTGACTCAGTGAGCACTAAGTTCCAGACCTGCTCTGGCATTAACATCAGCACAAAAACTGCACCAGAACCTTCATGACATGGGCTTCCATCGTCATGGAGCTGTAGGAACATCTCACATCATAAAGCACAAGGACTGCATGAGTGGTGTAAAGCACTACAGTACTGAAGGAAAATCATAATACCTCAGCATACAAAGACAACTATACATGTCCAACTTTATGGGGACGGTTGGAGGAAGACCCCTTTCTGTTCAAACATGACTGGGCCCCAGTGCACAAATCAAGGTTCATAAAGGCTTGGTTGGGTGAGTTCAGTGTGGCAGAACTGGGCTAAACAGAGTCCTGACTGCAACTCCACTGAACCCCTTTGAGATCAACTAGAATGGAGATTGTGAGCCACGCCCTCTCATCCAAAAGAAAATGTGTATGACCTCACAAAATTCCTACAGACACATTCAAAAGCTTGTAGAAAGCCTCCCCAGACGAGTGAAAGCTGATATTAGGTCCAAAGAGGGGCCGATTAGTTTGAGATAGTAACTGTGGCACATTTTGTGAAATAAAACAAATGACTTTTTTTAAACAAAATAAATCGAAACAAATTACTATTTGCAAAATCTAGATTTTGTAAATATATATAAAACCATAGTGGCTATACTTCTTGTACTGATTTATGCCAACAGACTTGCCAAATGGGCATGAAATTTTTTATGAACCTTTTCATTTCAGTTCCAGTACTAATTTCTGTTCAGTGGTCATGTGTGCTCAAGGAATTTGATATTTTAAAGGGGACGTGAGCTGAATTAAATGCAACATCCGGTCTGCAGGCTTGTACCCAGCGCTTTTCAAGTTTCATGCCTGTTTTTCAGTGTTAAATCAAAACTATTTCTGCAGACTTGATGATGTCACATGCAATCAGATTCATTTACTCTTCAGAACAGAAGAGCCCACACGCTGAAGAATGCCTTCATGTACTGAAACATTCAGTGATGCTTCAGACACAAACACAAAACATTCAGTTGTTTTCAACAAACTAATTCCTAACTTTGGTGAAATAATCCCTTACATCTGTGTATGTACCATGCAATATATTTAATTGTGTCTGCTGAATACTTCCCTATAGAATGACAAGAGGGTTCACAAGTGGGTTCTAAGTCCCATGCATATTGTTAATTAATGAGACTGCTGCTATTAGCATGGTCTTCCCAAGGTTTCTTCCTCAATTCTGCCCAGCAGATTTTCCCCTGCCACTGTCACTTCGGACTTGGTAATTAGGAACCTAGACCTATACGTTTGTAAAAGCTGTTTAGTGACAACGTGTGCTTTAAACTTGACTTGCTTTGAACGTTCTGATACATTTTGATGAAAACGTCGCCATCTAGTGACAAGTTGCAGCAACACTACCAACGTGGAGCGATTGCACTTTTGTACGTCTGCGGTTTTGAGAAGAATCTCATGCTTTCTCCTGAAACCTTTTTCCTCTGTTGTACATAGCTGGTAAGTAGCTGCTTTACTGTTTAGTTCCCCAAGCCAATGTGTACGGCCTTTAAGTGGCGTGGTCCTGTTCAGGGTTCAACAGCAGGCAGTTCAGTCCTCAATGGACTTTGAAACCATACCAGCAGAATCTTTTAAACTTTAACATCAGTGTGGATATATATCTCCTGACATCTACCTTTTAGTTGGAGCTCAGCTAATGGCAGTGATACATAACACAGCAGACAGAGCAGTCTTATCAACCAATGTATAAAGTTCAGTCAAGAGTCAGCCAATAATTACTTATCAGTAAGGGTTCTCTAATTTTTGTGCCCCTGGGTGCATAGATGTCTCACATGTGCCCTACTGATGACATAATCCATGGATGAAACAATGTAATATTGTAATTCGTGTCAGTTTATACAGTTAGGGTAAGTCACAGTCAAACAAAGATGTGGCGTTACATTTCTTATGTCATTATACAGTATGTCTGAAAGTTCAGCAGTCCATGAAAAATCCACAGTGTGACTTTGCTGTTTAAGCAGTTTGGGGGTATATAGCTAACATTCCTCAGGTCAGTCACACTGCAGTGACGGGAGCTATGAACGTCCACGTCAGTGGTAGTGTGCTGTTCTCAAAACTGCACCCAAAATCTTTACCAGTAGTTTCGTAATCTTATTTGATTTGTAACCCTGAAAATATCTAATGTGGTTTTAGCATTGTAGATTTATTTTAGCTTGTCCTTTTTTTCCATATTTTCAATTTATTAGTTGTTAAAATGAATTATTGCATTGTAATGTTTTTGCTGAATAGACTATAATTCAGTAATATTCAACAAAGTAAACATTCATGTAAACACCAATTTCTAAGCCAAAATAATATTTCTGTGCTAATTTCAAATGTACAAATCCCACTAAATCCAGACCATTCCATTAGTGCACTGTTGTCTTTAGATCTACACCCCTTTACTGCATAAACAGTTATCCCCAGGCCTGCATGTGTATCCAGTGGGTACATGACATTTAAGAAAACATGATGCCTTGAAATTTGCTGAAGAATGGATGTCAAACAGAATTGGTGCTAAATAAATATTCAGATATATATACTTTGTTATTGTTGGTTATGTGCTGAATGTTGTCCACCCTTTAACCATCAGACTGACGGGACTCACTGTTCAGTATAGTGAACCCTGCTGTTTATGTGTTAATAATGATAGTAAACCAGAACTGATTTGACCCAGTCATAATCTATTCATAACCTACACCTTCATTTAAGCAGTCATTCACTGAGTAAATTATTACCCATGATACATATTTTCTTTAGACTGTTCTCTGTTATATATTCTAGACTTTGCTTCAATTTCTTTAAATTCTCCATTCACCTGTTCCTGAAATCCTCCACCATGTTGCCACAGTGGAATGCAATCCACCAGAGAGTGGATTACAACGCCCTCTACAGGTCATTCCATTACTTTCAAAACTGAACTTCCACAATGTCCCATAATTCTTTCTAAATCAGAGGTCTCTGTCTGGTCTCCATACACAAATATAAACCTGAATTGGCTTGATGTCCTCTGCAGACTGAATTACGTTTCAGTATGCAACACAACTACTGACTCTAGTCCACATATCAGCACAAATCTGTGTCTACTGGAACCCACTCTCTTCGTCTGCTTGAAGTTCTTGCGGTATACGTGAACAGCACAAACCTTGGGTTCACCTTTATCCATGATAAACAAAACCAAAACAAATAAACAAAAATAAAAGGTTTTCTTTTTTTTATTCATGGAAACATCTGGCAAAAAAAGTGCGTGTAAGTGTATGTGTGTGTGTGTGTGTGTGTGTGTGTGTGTGTGTGTGTCTGTTTTGGCTTTTACAGAGCATGAGAGGAAGGATGCAGAAAGGCTAGATTGCCTGTGTTTTGGGGGTCAAAATGAGTTCTATGGTGTGTGTGTGCGCGCGCGCATGTGTGTGTGTGTGTGTGTGTGTGTGTGTGTGTGTGTGTGCCTATGCTATATTTATATGTTTCAAGCCAAAATGGTGACAGAAGCTGAAATGTAAAATGCCTAAGAATCTTTTGGAATCCATGGACAATTATATTGTAGTTCATAATCTGTATTTGGCCACAAAAGCAGAAATCAAGGAAACTAAAACAGAGGTGATCATTACTAACTCTCCTGTAAGAAGTGAATTTAGAGGCCACCGTGTTTCCTTTGACACTGGCTCTGATGATCTCATGATCCAATGATTTTTTTTACATTGGGCTACATTGAACTTCTCCAATAGGCATAGCAAAAAATATCAGCTTTCAAAACAACTGTAATTGAGAATTTTCACGTGCCCTTCTTCTCTTGTCCTCTCTTTTCTCTTCTCACCTATTCTACCATTTTATACCATTTGGAAAGACCAGTAATCAGTGTCTGTGTCATCTAAATGCAGCACCTCACCATAGGAAGGAATCCCCAAATTCCTCTCATCTGAGTGAGGCTCCCATTGGTTGTTTTATTCTTAGAAGTGGTTTTAAACACAGCTGTGTCCATATCCTGTTGAGAGCTTCATTTAGCTTAATTCTTCCTCTTTGTTTGTCAGCAGGGTTGTTTTGACTCCAACAACTCGGCCCGTCATGGCCGCCTTCTTCTGTGACGCTCCAGGTCTGTCCAAGTGTGTCCTACTGTGCTTGCGTGCTTCAGGCAATTACACTGCATTCTCAGACAGTGTCCTGGTGATATGGTTAGACATCTTCATTCTGGGACAGACAGGTCAAATTCCCACAAAAAAAAAAAAAAAAAAAACAACTGGATGGTGTTTTGTAGGTTTGTTTTAAACATAGTCCACTCATGTTTGTATTACTTTATAATGTAAAGTTTCACAGACTTTAACAATCACTGACCTTTTTGACATACTATATCACATATGTAAGGACAACATTCACCATCAAAATCCCAGTTTGGTCATTGTGTAAGAACATGCCCCAGTCTGCCAATACACAATGGTCTCGTGCGTGCTTTGATTTGTATACAGTTAGCGGTGGTTCTACTCATTGAGGTGAAAGGTGAGTGCCCAAGTGTCTTTTTTTAACTGCAGGTATTCTCATCTGCTTTAGTACAGATACTGTACATTCAGGCATGAGTCAAGCGTTCTTCACACCTGTTTCCTGTTTTGGTCTCTCACTCTCATTTTCTAAATCCGTCTCTTGTCATCGTTGTCCTGCAGACAGCCGCCTTGTGCGTTTAGAGCGAAAGGTCACAACAACCGAATCAAGCCCTTCCTCCTCCACAGAAACAGCATAATGGCAAGATTATTGGAGCAAGAAAAAAAGACCATCACCACTGGAGTTTTAATCTCTCTCTATTGCCATGTCAGTTCTCCTTACTTTAAGAGATTATATAGAAATTAATTTCCATGCAATGTCTTACAATTCATTGATACTGCTGAAGTTCTCTGGCGAATTTCTAATATTCCAGCTTCTTGCAGTCCAAAATGTATACTTTTTTAAACATGAAATTAAAGACATGTTGCACTGCCCGCCACCGTCCACAAGAGGGAGCTTCAAGCTTCATGTCCGAGGCACTTTGAGAATATAGTAATTCCCGTTGTCTCAAACTCACACATCTACCACCCGCATGTGCCCACATACATGCCACAGTACTGTGAAGATTTGCATGATTTGGTGGAGTCTGTCCATGACTTTAAACTCCTTTAAAATCAGCTTTGCATGTTATTTTCATTTTTCGCACTGGAATTTTTTTTTCTTTCTATTGTCCATATGACACCAGTGGCCCTTCTCCGCATCTATCATTGTTAGATAGATCTTAACCTTAAAATATGTTGTATGATATTTGTTAGTGTTGACAACTTAATGGCACTTACAGCCATGAGGATGAAGACGCATTTAAGCAGTCTTATAACGCAGTAATTTAAGACAGTCTGTTTCTATCATTTGTCGCGCAACTCATCCCACATTTGTGCTGCTATTCCAGTTTCTGAAAATAAGTCATGGCATACGGCATCACAACAACGGACAACCTGCAAACCAAACATGTTTTAAGATAACATTTAAACCGGTTGAGCTAAGGTTAAAATAATGGACAACGTTTGTGGTCTGCAGTATAAATATTCAGCACAAACAGTGATTACAAACTGATGCTCTTTAGGCCTTCACGTTTTTGCCGCGTAATTTAAGTGCATTTGTTTGGGACGCACCAAAAGTATCTGATCAGTTCGACATGGGCGACCAGTATGTCGCTTCCCAGACAATTTCGTCTGATGGAGTTAACATTTTCACAATTTTAAAGGGCGATCAGAGGGCTGAGCATCGCATGAAGCACGAATGAAGAACATATCGGTTTCAGCTCCATGAACTGAACCGCGCACTATATCCACAACTATGCAAAATTGTTCCACATTTGCATGATGTACTCTGAATTTGCAAACTGTCTTTTTACAAGCAACATTTTTTTAAATCAGAAGTTGAGGTGGTCGATCCAGTACACCACATGTCCTGGTCTGTTTCCACTAGGCGCAGGCTGGGATCTCCCAACAACTGCAGAGCTCCGTTTGAGCAAACAAAAGTATCGCCTTATCTTTTATTGTTTGCTCATATACCTGACACATGTTTCAAAAGAATAATGCAGTGACAGAGGGAAAAAAATCACACGAAATCTTTGCATAGCCAGCGCTGAACGTATATTGTGTGTCAAAACGTGATTGCACTTGCATGTTAATTACTTGCTGTAATCAGTATAGAATATCTGCGCCCCTCTGAGCTGACAGCCTATATTATGTGACGGCACTTATACTCCATTTGTGCAGAGGCCAAAATAACTGATACAATATAATTAAAAGAAAAATAAGAGACATAATAATTTCTAATGCTTCTTAACCCACGCCCTAAACACTCCAGGCATTGGTCGTGTTTTGTATTACAACGACAATGATAGCAATATCAACAACAACTATTATTTTTATTTATGTATTTGTTGATGATGATGAAGATTATTACGATGATGATATTATCATTGTTATTATAAATGCTATTGACAGCTATGCTAAATATAGGGGCAAACTGAGGAGCATAACGTCAAATATAGAGGGTTGTATAATATTGTCAAACGGTGAATTCTGTGTTTGTCAGTCTGTTTGTGGAAGGCAACTCGCCTCGCGCTCACGCTCGCGCAAAAAGCGCCAGGCGCGCGGTGAGAGTGGAGCGCGCGGTGCGGCGTCTCGTCCTCGCGCGGCGCTACTTCCTGTAACCACGGCGAGCACTGCTGAGTTACGGGGGAGAAATACAAACTGGGTTTTAGATAGAAACAAAAAAAAACCACACAGTACCGAGCGGGCGAGAGGAGCGAGAGCGGAGCCGTTCGGACAGAGCCCAGTTCCTGCCTTCCTCCACTTCCTCTAATTTGGAGCGCCGGAGCGTGTTTGACTGTAATATGATGCACGTACGTGGAGGAGTGAACGTGAAGGGTTAAAGCGAAACCTTCTTCATTTGCGTGGCGACGGAGAAGTGGCGCACGGATTTTTTCGCTCCGTTTGTTTCGCTCCGTTTAAAGTAATAATCGCATCAGGCTTCATTTATCGTGCAAACCAGACGAAGGTCGTGCGAATATGGGTTGTTTGGGGAACAGCAAGACCGAAGACCAGCGCATCGACGAGAAGGCTCAGCGAGAGGCGAATAAGAAGATAGAGAAACAGTTACAGAAGGAGAGACAGGCGTATAAAGCCACACACCGCCTGCTGTTACTAGGTGAGACCCACCAGAACCCACCAGAACCGCAGATGTGCCCTGTATCTTCTCCCCCACATCACTGACAGGTCCGGATCCTGCCAGCTCCGTCTCCCTGCATGGATGTGACCACTAACATGGACCCAGTGATCGGCGATGTCTGACCACATCATGCGCGATGTGTACCGACCCACATCGTGCGCGATGTGTACCGACCCACATCGTGTTTACACTCTCTCCTTTATTTGTGTTCGTGTCAAAGGTGCCGGAGAATCCGGGAAAAGTACAATAGTCAAGCAGATGAGGATCCTGCACGTCAACGGCTTTAACGCGGAGTAAGTCTGTGGCTATTGGGTTTATTCTGCGCATAATGTGTTCACGTCGTGTGATATTCGCCTCTTGTTACAGTACGGCACCGACTGCGGTTCGTTCTGGGTCCTTTTGTGCTATTTTCGACAAGCAACGCCTCTGCGTCCGGTTTATTTTTCATAGCGATTGAGATCCGCAGTACAGAGGCCCGCGGTCGGGTCCAGCATGGCGACGGGCTCGTCCGGCTGGTTCCGAATAGCTGTCAGATAAGAAACGTGCTGGGGAAAGATGTGGAGGTAGATTTGGACCCTCCTAACCTTTAGTTATTCGGGAGGGGGGAAAGACGGTACTGGTATGTGTGGAAAACGCCGTCGAGTACACTGGGTAGGGTGAGATGAGATGTAATGGTTCCTCTTGTCTTCGGTACCACACGGCAGGATATTGCAGATAGTTTTTTTTGCATGGTGTCCATGCTCTGTGCTTGTGTAGCTGAGACCTGCAAGGTAAATTGTGTTTCTATAATGAAGGGTCAGAGGTAAAACAGTAGCTTGTTTTTATATTATGCAGTAAGAATCAAATAGACACTGCAACTTCTGCGACCAGAATAAAATAATTCGTTACTGAGTGGATCATTGTGGGCCTGCCGTCAGTTACAAACCGACCTGATATCCGTCCTTAGTAGCCTACAAACACTGCTGGGTAAGATTGCAAGTTGCCTTCTTTTGGCCTGGGTTTCACCAGATGGACTTCAGTCTAACAATGGCTGTTTCATATTACGGTGATTTGTTATCACTTGTTTTATGTCATTTATTCATTATTTTATGTATTATTTTATTGGTTTGTTCATTCCGTTTGTTCACTTATTAATGTATTCATTCATACATTCATTCATTCATTCATTCTTTCTTTCTTCTCAGAGAAAAAAAGCAGAAAATATTGGATATCCGAAAAAATGTGAAGGATGCAATTGTGGTAAGTTTTTTCCCAGAACTGCCAAATAAAAAACTGATGACTGTATTTTGTGCTCTACAAGACTGCTGTGATCCAGCTGTCCCATGTGAGTGACCAGTGGGGCTTAGTCTGTGATTTATCCCACTTTCATCCCGCTTAGTGCCGTGTGTTCTTTTGTTTCATCCGCTTTCCTAGACGATAGTATCGGCCATGAGCACCTTAATACCACCAGTACCACTCGGCAACCCGGGCAACCAGTTCCGATTGGACTACCTAAAGAGTATAGCCCCGCTATCAGACTTCGACTACACCGAGGTAAGGAGTCTGATCTCTCGCTGTTAGCACTCAGCGTTTCTACGCCGTGCTTATGGCCTGCGTGCTCTGAACACGGATGGAGTGCTTTACTGTAACCAGCTACAACCAGCAGGTGCTGTAGAGGGTGGAGCACTGCTACTGTATCAGTTCACTCTCTATTCAAACTGCATTCAAATGCTAAATGGAAAAAATCCATTGTGGAGTTTTTTTTTATTTTACTGTAGCAACAAAAGACTGAAATACAGCAGTGCCATATATGATATGCAGCAGCGGAGTAGATCTAAAGTGCGGATCACCGGCAGGTCGCGTGCTCCTGTTTCTCATACCCGCGTGCTAGCCGAGCTGATGGTGAGGATATGTCTGAAGACCTAGTTAGAACCACGATGATGCGTCTTGCTGATGTCAGCGTCTTTCCTCCATGTGGCGGGCAGCGGGTCCTGCGGGGGCAGTCATGTGCCTGTCACGTTAACACACTCCTGCGAGCACACGCCCAGGCCCCGGCCCTGCCGCCCCCAGGGCGGGCGGGAACGCGCCTCCTCGGAACACAGGCCGTGCCTTCGGCAGCCATGGGTGACTCGTTTACGGTTACAGGAAGGGAGAGGGCATAGGGACCCTATCTACACATCTGCATGATGAAATGTATGGAGTCCCTATGACACTGTGGCACTGGCACTGTGCCCCCCCCCCCCCCCCCCCCCATTGATTAGCGAACCTAATGACCACTTACATATTGGGTTCCTCTCTTTGTCTTAAGGGGATGGAAAGAGATCGAGGTGGCACCGTTATTAACTGGTTTTCTGTCTCACTCTTCAGATCGAAGTGAACCAGTAATCAAACTGGAACTGACTGTTTCATTTTGTGCAAGACTGTCTCACTGACATGCAGCAGACTATGGTTTTGAGCAATGTCCAAGCTGAGCTGGAAATGCCTTGTGCAACTTTGTAGGATTTTGGCTACTGGACATCTGAATGAATGGCGTCCATTTTGTTGTTTGGCAGTTTGAACTAGTTAAGGTTTGATAGGGCAGATACAAAAGGACAAGGCTCAAGCTGTTGCTTATGGGACGTTATGAAAGATCTCCAAACAGCCGCTCCTTTTGGATCTAAAATAGTTTGTATTTGGTCACTGTTGCTGCAGGGAAGATGTTCTGGAAAGCCGTTGAATGGGTATATGTGTATTTGTGTGTGCTGCTTGTATCTAATTGAGAAGCCTTTTAGTTGAATGTTAGACAGAAGTAAGGCATGTCTTGAGTTGTATCTGGCTGATTTGAAAGCCAGTCGCTGTCAGAAGGTCTTGCTCTCGGTCCTCGTCTCTCACACACAGACGTTTCTCACTCCCTTTTTCCCCTCGTCCCCTGTCTTGAGATCTAATGGTGCACTTTCAAATGGCAGGAAAGAAATAAAGACCAAAAAATAGCATGTAGGCAACATTGATGTCATAGCTATAATAATGTATGGTGTCAGTAGAGTAAGGGTGGGACTCAAACAGGTATGGACAGAGTGGAGACGATTGCTACCCCCAGCGAACAGAACAGCAGAACTTTCTCCAGCGGTCTGGGTTTGAACGGTAATGACACGGCGATGGCAGCGTTGATAGCGGGACGTGGGTTCGAACCCTTTCTTTTGCTTCAGCCGTTTCATGTCCACGTCTTCCATTCTGGGTGGTATTGGCTGGTCGAGTCCTGCTGCACAGGCAGTTTTCAGGGGAGGTCCAGGCTGATGTTAATTATTCCCTCTTACTGTATTAACTTATAACTGTATAGTATATAAACAGTGCTTGCATGCTACATTTTATTTTGCTTCTGCATATATATATATATATATATATATATATATATATATATATATATATATATATATATATATATATATATACAAATACATATATGTATAAAGACATATATATATTATCTGCGTGTGTATATATATATATATATATATATATATATATATATATATATATATATATATATATATATATATATATATATATATATATATATATACACACACACACACACACACACACACACACACACACACACACACACACACACATAACATAATGTTCATGTACTGGACATACACTCACTAGCACTTTATTAAAAGCTCCAGCCTTGCCCCCACGCTCACTGCCTGCTTTATTAGGTACACGTGTCGTATGGGTGCATTTTATAGATGTACGATTATAGTCTTCTGCCCATCGGTTGTCATGCACCATTTGTTAGCCAGTTTCTACCCACTGATCCTTGGTTGGTTTCTGGGTTTCTGACTGGATATTCTGACCGTTCACAAGATGGTAATGATATCTTGTGATATGCCGTACGAGGCCTGGTGGTGGGTCTGAGTACTCGGTTCTTCGTGCCACTGTCACTTTGATCCTGATGGAGATCTGGCACCCAGAATCCCGAATCCCAGCAGTACTGTGGTGGTCAACAACTGACCAATAATTCTGAGTTAGAGGGCAGCTAATACCAAGTATACGTGGCATTATAACAGATGGGTTCAAAACTCATCCGCGTACAATGGGATCATAATAAAATCAATATATGATGTTATAAGTGGGTAGTAAGTTTAGGTTCATGCACTCATGGACTTTGGTGTTTATGTATATGATCCATAGAAGGGAGTTTTTAGACAGCTTCATAGCTTGCATGCAAATATTCTGTTTGTTGACAGATGTTTTCAGGGTCATGTGCACCCGACCGACATCCTTTAAGTTACCACTGAAAAGAACCATTAGGTGCGCCTCCCTCTTCCCCTGTGGAGTGCATGACTGGCTGCAGGTTTGTGCACCTGGAACATCAGGATAGTGTGACATTGCATATGTGTGAAAATCTGTGAAATTCCTTACGCATTGCTGTCCATTCATGCCGGACGACAGCCCTTTCAAATTTGAAGGTTTCAAGTGCTGTTTGAAGCCTGAATGGAAGGTAAAGATTGCTGGGCTCTTGGGTCCAGATGCTTTTAGCCTGAACTTTACATGTATTACCAGATGTCTTAGGGTCAGTATAGTTTTGACTTTTTGCCTGCACTGTTGCCTGTGTCTTTTAGTTTTAACTCCTTGAGTTAGGTGTGTTATGTAATGACATATGGATTGTTGCTGGTGACCAGTGTGGGTGAGGACTGGACACAGGACAGATGCACCTGTGGTGTCCAGGGTCCTGCTCTGATTTGTCTCTGATGTCCACAGTCCTGCTCTGATGGGTCTGTGATGTCCAGATTCCTGCTCTGATGGGTTTCTGGACCTCTGGCATATATGGTACTGCTCTTATGGGTCTTTGCCCAGCCTCACGGTGGACCCACATGTGTGTGCGAGTCTTACTGTCTCATCTAATGATTAAATTACCTTTCTGTAAAGCCACTTTTTAATACTGGTTTAAACCTAGTTTAAAGCCAGGAATAGCAGATGAAAAGCTGCCTTTAGGTAAGTCTCAGACAGACAAATAAAGTTATTTGACTGTACTGTCAAATAACTTTACTGAATTAATTAAACTAGACAACAAACAGCTTTAAGGATCATGGAATGATGTGTCATTTATAGCCATGAGCAGAGTTAAGGAAGGTTTGGGAAGACTGGATCTAGCTAAAGTAGTGAGACACTGGATCTAGCTAAAGTAGTGAGACACTGGATCTAGCTAAAGTAGTGAGACACTGGGTCTAGCTAAAGTAGTGAGACACTGGATTTGTTAAAGTAGTGAGACACTGGATCTAGCTAAAGTAGTGAGACACTGGATCTAGCTAAAGTAGTGAGACACTGGATTTGTTAAAGTAGTGAGACACTGGATCTAGCTAAAGTAGTGAGACACTGGATTTGTTGCTAAAAATGCTGAAAGTTACAACAGAAATGTCGTAGAACTGCATGGGTGGTAAGCCTAAATGTTACTGAGACTGCTAAGTACGGTACACTGTCTTGACTTTGGTAGAGTTTTGGGAAGGGTGTTTTGTGCGCTGTGGTCCAAAGGTGTGCTGCTTGCGATTTGCAGAAATAATCTAGCTTTACAGATTGCAATGATTTGAAACGCATTCATTCATCCTGCATAATAGTGTTGTCATTTTGCATTTTGATGCAGCATAACAAGTGTTTGTTCTTCCCACCTCCTTAACAAGATATGACCATTAGCATGTGTTATTGCATAACTGAGAATGATTATTATTATTAGTAGTAGTACTATAACAACAACCACAGAAGAAATAACAAAAACAATAATAATAATAATAATAATAATAATAATAATAATAATAATAATAATAATAATAATTATTATTATTATTATTATTATTATTATTATTATTATTACTTTACATCATGAACAGTGTCAGTGCTGACTAAAACAAAATGCCCATTACAGACATTGTTCATGTGGCTTCATTCCCATGATTCTCAGGGTCCTCACACTTTTCTGGTCTGACCAATTGAAATACGTTTTTACAGGCCAGTCAAGTTTGTAGTGCATTTTTTCATACTGTGCATTCAGTTTGGTATTTTTTAATTATTTAATAAATTTTCTTTCTTTTTTTTCTTGCTGCTTTTGGAGCTTAAATATGTTGAATTCACTTTAATTGAATTCGGTTTCAAGTATTTATTTATGCATCTGTTTTGCAATCGGACTTCAGTGATCTGTGTTATATTTACAGAGTAAGAATCAAAGCGTTACATATAAGACATTATGTAAGTGTATAACAGCGTTAGCATGTGATGGGAGTGTCCAGAGAGGGGCGAGTGCACATGTGTACTGATCTCTGTCTGCTTGCAGCCATTTGTGATAAGCTACATTACCCGGGCCATGTCCATGCCTCTCTTTCTCTCTCTCTATATATCTCGCTCCCTCCCTCTCTCTTTATTCATTCTTACTTTCTTTCTTTCTCTCATTTTTCCTGTTCAGGGCAGTAAAACGCACACTGCTTTCATTCAAACTGTCACGAGCCTCACTGGGACCAAGCCCTGAGGACACCCTCCCACCTCTCTCTCTCTCTCTCTCTCTCTCTCTCTCTCTCTCTCTCTCTCTCTCTCTCTCTCTGTCTGTCTCCCTATATATACACCCATTCTCCCTATCTTCCCTTTTCCCTCTCTCCCCCTTCTCCAACTTTTTCTGCCCCATCTCTTTCTCTCTCTGTCCCTTACTCTCTCTCTCTCTGTCCCCTACACACACACACACTCTCTCTCTCTCTTCTCCCCTTCTCCCTCCTTCTTTTCCAATTCTCTCTCTCTCTTGCTCTCACAATTCAATTCAGTTCAATTCAAGGTTGTTTTATTGGCATGACAATGTTTTGCCAATGCTTTGGCATGACGTTTAAGAACATAGTACAACATTATAGTACAAATAAACATTACAGGACACAAAATTACATATGTAAAAACTGAATGTGATTGATGTATTACTGTAATATTAATAGCTAGTTAAGAGATTACAATAATATCAATAATAGAAAAAGAAATAGTAATAGGAAAGTATGCAGAAAATAGTGATGATAGATTTACAAAGTGTGTGCTCATAAGAGTATCACTTATTGTGACCACTGTCTCTCAGGTTGTGGTGAGCATAAATGTACCGGGATGACAGTCTACACTCTCCTCATATTCTCATAGAACACAGGGCAGCTTCTCTGTACTGGAGATGGGTACCTTTCCCCTTCTCTCTCTCTCTCTCTCTCTCTCTCTCTCTCTCTCTCTCTCTCTCTCTCTCTCTCTCTCTCTCTCTCTCCCTCCCTCTCTTTCTGAAGATCTACAGAAGTCACCAGTCTCTCATATCTTCTTGTTTTATCATCTAAAGCACCAGGCATCACATGGTGGGCTCACATGATCTTCTTGGGCCCCGTCACCACTGTTGTGCTGGTTATCAGCCAGCGTATGAGATCACTGAACCTGCTCTGACTTCAGCAGGAACCTAAGTTCATCAACCAGTCAGTGGGGTTTCCTCAGGGGGTGGGGCTTATCCCTTCCATTGGCCTGGGTCAGTACACTGTATCAGCATACACCCTGCTCTAACTGCTGAAAGGTTGTCGGCTGTGATACCTATGATAGAGATTAAACTTTAATCTCACAATCATTGCAACCACCACAGTTATCAGTATTACCATGGTATTGTTAATTTGCAGAAAATAATCAAAAAAATATTATTATGACGATGATGACAATGATAATTATGATGACTATTATTAGCATAAATACTAATGAGTCTTAAGACCACAGTGATAATTGCAATGAACCTAACAATGGATATAAATACAGAGGAGTAGGAGGAACGTTTAAATCAACACAAGGCTTTGGTTAGGTGACTAAACTACGTGATGTGTTACTGTATGCATTAGGTGAATAGAGTCTGCAGATATACGACCACGCAGAGATTACACTGGAGAAGATGGCGGTCAAAGCCAAAATACTTTCATCATTCCATCATCAAACCTACTCATTATTACTCCTGTTACTGTCACTGTCACTAAATACCCACATCAATAGAAGGTAGTGGGCACGCTTACGTGTTTTCTGTCTTCAAAATGAATTAGTGTTTGTCTTTTATAGATGACATTCGTTTCTCAGGCTGCAAACGCACTCTAAAACAAATGGCAGATATGTGCTTTTAAATGCTAAAGTCAGACCACCTGCTTGAGCATTCCCCATACACGGCTCCAGTTAAATGGAATTAAAAGACGCTAATTTCTGAGCATGGACGCTAAGGACACCTTATCTGTCACAAATGAAGTCTGCTTGTATATGTTGTTTTCAAAAAGTTTTGGTGTAATAGGCTAATTTTAGGTTGCTTCATGATTTAACAGTAATGCGGAAGATGTCATGTAGCAGTGTTTGTCATGGTTTAGAAGGCTGACTGATTCACAAATAAAGCTGCCGCTTTATAGTTACGCTGGACAGTCTGGGCAGAAGAAGCACATGACTGGTCTAAGCAGTGATCTTTCAACAATAATCAAATGCAAAGGAACACAAAACTCATGAATGGACATAGAGTTCTGATTCTGAATCAATAGAAGTACTGAATCCATTACACCACGGTGTAACGGCTATGACTGTCACGTTGGAAATCTAACACTGAAATGTTCAGGTTACATTATTGATAAGCTAGGATGCAGTTATACAAACCAAAGTATGTTTCCCTATTATGACGTCTCACACTTTAGATGTAGTTATTTTGTAAGGCGCTGTGACTGCCTTCCTCCGGGTTATCACTTAAACAAACCCACACTGTCTGCAGGGCCTGTGCCTGGACTGTTGCTAATTTTGGTAAATACTGGACAGTATTTGAAGTTAGTTAATCGACCATGGTTTTAATGTTCATTAAAATTAGAAATGATAATACTTCTGAAATTTTACCGTGGTTTACCGAGAAATAGCTTTTTCTCTCTGTCAGGATAAACCAAGTTCTAAGTCATTTGCAGGTCCCGCACTGCCATTAAAGGAAACGTCCACTGTAAGGATTCAGCATCTACGCTCACTTTCCCCTTTCATGTCTTCCTGCTAATCCTGTTTCCTGTGATCGTCTGCTTTGGTCTGGACCTCCATTTCCTGACGCTTCCAGTCCAGCGGTGTAAGGCCTGGCTGCATGTTGGTTAAAGGCATTGCTGCAGATTGAGTTTCCTCACCCCAGGTCAGGAAAAGGGATGGCAGGAGAGGAAATGCAGAGAGCCCTGTTGTAGCCAGGGTCAGTCCTGGGTAATGTACACTGTTTGGGTGAATAGGATGGGAGATGAGGTGACATGTAGTATGTGGGACGTATATAGAAGGATTCTACGAATATAGATGGCCTGGTTGAAGATTGAATGATGATTCTGTGTTAGGTGTGTGAGCAAGTCTGTGAGTCTCTCTTCCACTCCCCTCTCCTCTTTCCTCTCTCTCTCTCTATCTATCTATCTATATTTCTCTCTACCTCTCTCTTTTTCTTTTGTTCTCTCTCTATGGCTTTCTTGTGCCTCAAGGTTTTGAGACTTTTTCATCTCCATCAATCTGTCATGTGCTAAATATAGTCTTTTAATTTCTTTGATGACTCACCGTGTGTGACAGGCATTGCTAAACATAAAAGTATAAGGTAAACTTGTCTCTCTGAGAAATTACTATAAGATAAAGCTTGTCTGAGACATTACTATAAGATGAAGCTTTAAAATGCTTGGTTGTATTTATCTGGCTTCCCATATGCACCTCTCAGGATGATGGTGGACTCACTTTACCAGTTCAGCTTTGGGAGGGCAGGAGTAAGTGCAAATGCACACTCTCTGTTTTAAAACACTGCTTACTTATTTTCTGTCTTCCTTTGCAAAATAACATACAGAGTAGAATACCTTTTAAATGCCATACTTATGAAAAGCTGATTTTACACACACACACACACACACACACACACACACACACACACACACACACACACACACACACACACACACACACGCATGCATGCATGCATGCATACAGACACTATTGTAACTTTGACTAATTGAGATGTTTCGTGTGTAAACTCTAGATGTTTACACCACTTCTTTTGCCGTTTATGTGCTGAATGTTTTCATGCAGTAGTAGGTCACGTGAGGGGAGACCTAGTTAACATGCTCATATTTAACCCTCCCCCAAAAAAGGAAGTGCCTCACCAGCACACTTACAGATGGGGAACGAACATGTCGACGTTGCTCGGACGGACGTTTTGTCGGAGTTTTTCAGAGGGGTTAAGGCAGGAAGTGTGTGCATGAAGACTGGATGTGGTTATAGCATATGTTACTAACATCAAAGCTAAGAGAAAAGCACACAACCAACATGCTTACTCGTGTGTGCAGTTAAACACACACACACACACACACACACAAAAACAATCACTTTTTTTCTCCTAGCAGCCACACTGAAAGATGAGCGTATCTGTGTTTAATTGAGCTCATAAGGATCAGTGTTTTTTTCTTTCGCTCGTCTCGATGGGGAATCTGACAAGCATGTTGCACAGAGGACGGAAGCGAGGACTGTGTCTTCTAGCACAGATGATGGTAGTGATGGACGGGTGAACATGGAACGTGTGTGTGTGTGTGTGCGCGTCTGGAAGTTTGTGTGTGGGGTGTGTGTGTGTTTATTTTACAGCCGGCTCTCATTTTGTACGCTTGTTTTTTCACAAGGTGTGCAGTTGGCCAACAAGAGCACACCCTGTCACGCATGAGTTCATTAGTCTGATCCATCTGATCATATTGGTGCTGCCAGTGGACTCATTCTTTGAGGGTCCATCCACTCCATATCACGTCCTCCATATCACGTCCTCCATATCATGTTCTCCATATCACGTCCTCCATGTCGGTATGTTTGCTAGGAAAGCTGTGATGTGTCTGTACCTCACGGCTCTCTTCATGGTTCTGGTCCATGTGTGTTTAGGTCTGGGGATCTGACTGCCCAACGCAAAAGATGTGTGTGTGTGTGTGTGTGTGTGTGTGTGCGCGTGCGTGCGTGCGTGTGTGCGTGCGTGCGTGCGTGCATGCGTGCGTGCGTGTGTGTGTGTGCGTGTGTGTGAACAGATGTAGTGTAGTCTGCAGTACTGTGATTACTAGCCAAAGCTTTGCTTAGCATTAGCCTGGCATGTTTCAGGCATCTTTATGGCCTGTGTCTGGGACTGGAAGCAGAGAACAAATCCGAGTGGGCCATTTAGAGCAGTATTTTTATCATGGCTTCTTTTGAACTGCATGGGCAATTTGAGTATGTGTGTTTTGTGTCATAATTATCATAAAGGACAGAATTAAAAAAAGGGTTTTTTTCCTCTTGCTTGTTTGAGGGTAAATAAATAACTTGCACCAGAAAAGCTTTGCATCTGTAATTTAGGCCAGAACATATGTACCTAAAGTGAGCCAAAATAGTTTGCCATGTTCTGA
>NC_135217.1:22379476-22411976 GCF_052324685.1 Brachyhypopomus gauderio | reverse complement strand
TCTGTGATTTAGTTCTCTCTTCTTTTCTGCACGGGCCTTGACGCGTTCTCTCGCTGGTTTGTTTTGCGTCTCTGTAGCCATTTGTTTTGTTGTATTGTGGTGATTATATGCTGGGACCTCACTGGGGGCCTAATTACTGTATAGCTGTCTCTACTCTCCAAGGAAGAAGTAGAGAAAAACAAGAGAATGACCCCCTCCTCTTTCTCTAGCTCCCCAATCCCCCACTCTTCCCACTTGTTTGGGGACAGTTGGGACAACGCTCTGTGAACGTGAGTTTAGTTTGAATCATGGGCGATCGGGTTGAAGGTAGATGGCCATCCTGGAAGCAGATGTTCATCTCTGGATTATGGATTATGGATTATGAGATGCTGCATCCACATTTCTTCCAACTTACTGCAGTCATTTAGAGTAACTGAATCATGGGTGCAAATTAGGCAATGTCAGTACTGACACATAACATGTATTGGTTGTTAATTGTTTAGATCTTAATATAAAGATCACTTCAATAGGATCTGATGAATGTTTGTCGAAATGGATGGGAGTGAATTATTAACCCATGTTCCAGATAAACGAACATGCTTTGAGATGTGCAGAGAGTTCATTTTTTTACGACTAGATAAACCTCAGGCAAAATTTCATTGATGACATAGTGTTTATTTTCATACTGAGCTGGTTGAATTTGTTGGTTGTCACCTTTGTTGGTTGTCACCAATCTCTCACCTTTGTGGACACTGATATGAAAATTGATCTTTGGCATAAGATCAAAACATAGGCTATATATTGCATCACATCCTTTTCCGGTAGCCTGATTTATGCGGCCGCAGTGAGGGGGCTTCTTCATTTGCACTGGTGGCAGGCAGAGAGAAAGGAGACCTCATGCTAATTCATGAGTCGGATGAATAGTTCTAAACATGGTGCTGCTTTACATGTGAATCAGGTAGGGTTCTGCTAATTGAAAGTGGTAAACGAACACCTCAGTGATCAGTGCTGTGTCCACAGCCTTAACCTTGCTGTTTTCCACCCCCACCCCCAACCCCAACCACAGAATCCAGTAAGGGTGAATTTTTAAATGGACATGGGTAAACTTGTACTTGTTGATTTGCTTCTAAATGACTTCTGTTTTTAGACCAAAAAAAAAAACCCCAAAACAAAACAGTGTTTTATTGTATTGTTTGATCATTTGTTATTGTTGCCCTTTCTGTATAGAAAGTAGAAAAAAAGTATTTTTTTAAAAAAGGAAGTAATTAAGGAAACATTTTACCACAACAAATGAAGGCTTTTTTTACTCATGCATTTTTTTTCTGTTTGTTTTACAGGAGTTTTTTGAGCACGCTAAACAGCTTTGGGATGACGAGGGCGTGAAGGCCTGCTTCGAACGCTCGAACGAGTACCAACTCATCGACTGTGCACAGTAGTGAGTAGTTTTTCCCTCTCTGTGAGCCATCTTCATTTATGAAAATGTTTGGGGTTAATTGCGAAGCGCTGTTGGTCTCATTATAACAACATTCAACCATAAACTGCACTCTTTAACTTTTTTTCTTGCTCCTCACTCTAACACACTGAGCCATTAGCTTGATGGTTAGCCGATGTGATGACAGAGAGTGTGAGTCCTGGGTGCTTCAGAATAGGGGCTGTGTCAGACTCCCTCTCTTTTGTTCTCTCCGTTAAAGGACTCTTTGAGTGGCCTTTTCTACTTCTCTTCCTTGTTTTGCTGGTTTCTTCTGGTTAACCAATACTTTTTCTCAAACTACACACACTTTCCCTCTCTCTCTCTCTCTCTCTCTCTCTTCCTTTATGCCTCTCGCTGCTGCCCTATGTGTTGGGCCGCTCACGGTTAGTGTGAGGTTCAGGCTCTGTCACTCTGCGTGCGTTTCCCTCTGAGCTCCAGAAGGCCGGTTGTGAAGGCAGACAGGGCAGAGGGGCAGGGAGTTCGCGTGCGCTGTTACCCCTGCCAGTGCTGTCAGGTTGGCTGTGTGTGGCTCACCTCACGCGAGCCGAGGCTGAGGTAATGGTTGTGTCATAAGCTGCTGTCCCTGAGGTCCTGTTACCTGTCCTCAGAGGAGTGTGAGTATCACACCTGCTAATACACCATTATCCCATTAGAATCAGGTGGCATAATAATCTGCATTGTTTTGCCACAAATATATTTTGTGTGTCAGCTCCTGCGTTCATTGCAGTATTTGAAGGGTACATTTTTTTTCAGTTCCCCTAACACAGTGCTTAACATTATCAGAGACTTGATGCCAATTCTGCAAACCGCTCTGTTTGTTTCTGTTTCTTCAAGAAATCCTGTACAAAATCCTTAGAGTTTGCAGCTGCATGCAGCTGTTATATACAAAGTGCAGTCTACTCTATCTTCACAGAAACAAACTGTCATTCATGCCAAAACCACAGTCATTTTATTTAGCTGCTGAAATCAGGAATGAATGAAAAAATTGTACATTGTCAAAGCACAAATGCGTCCGCGGAGCTAATGATTTAGTGAGGCACAGAAACCGAAAAGAAAAGGAGAATTTAAAGGAATAGGTTAGTGTTCCTAGCATTAAAAAATGGAGCGGAAGTTTCTCCAGATAAAACTGTTAAATGCAGAATGTGCTATTTGGGTGTTGCTTTTGGGTCGATGATAAAGTGGAAACGCCAGAGTTTGAGACTCTCTTCTCCTACAACAAATGTCATAGTGTGACAGCAGCAGATTTTTTTGAGAACTTCCTCTAAAGTGAAGCTACCCACAGGTTAGCGTTTATTTTAACTGTATTGGCTAATTGTCAAGGTGAACCACAGCTGTCAATAGGAACAGGCCAATACCTAATCCTTTTGGCCTCTTTTTAAATATGTACTGTGTCGTCTTTTGATAGACAGTAGTCTGCCCTTAGTTCTCCTTAACACACACACACACACACACACACACACACACACACACACACACACACACACACACAGAGAGAGGGTGACGTGCCTTTCAGCAGGACAGTAATGAGAAATGCATAACTGCAGTTTAATTTCAGTGGCTTGAAATAAACTGATGTCTCCACAGCTGACTTTATTTCAGGGATCATGGTAGCACTTCTTCAAACTTTGTCCTATATGGAAAAAGTCTATTAGAGACAGACAGGATAGACAGAATGCTAACACACTTCCTGGTTTTGTGTCTCAATGATTTTTTAGATTTTTTGACTGGGAATTAATTTGTTTGTTTGTTTGTTTTTTTTGTTGTGCTTTAAGAAAGTTTGGCAGTGTTGATTATGTGAACACGCATACAGACACATACACACACATACACACACACACACACACACAAACAATGAGACCATGAAATGGGTACAGACTGTCCTCTCCTAATCTATGGTACTGAAGATTGTGTGATGTCAGTAAACATCATACCTTCTCTCAGGAAGCTTCATGTTATTAGAAGGATTTACCTTGGAAGACCCACTCGCTATATACATGTAACACACACACATACACACACACACACACACACACACACACACACACACACACACACACACACACACACACACACAGCCTTTAGAATGTAGAATGGGTTTATTGGAGTCAGCCTGTTTGAAGTGCATACTGTATATTATTCTACACCTGAGACCTTGAAATGAATTTTGGAACATTGTAACTAGTTTGACTAGTTTAAACGTTCATTATTCACATGTTCTTCGTCATGCATACTCAGGAACATCTACAGATAGGGGTGTTGATAACGTCAAATGCTTTGTATAATATTTTGGAACCATTTAACCCCCACTGCCCTGCTGTATTATAAGCTGTCAGTGCAGTTTCTTCATTTCTTCTCCGCTACTCTGTCTGACGTTCTTTTACTCGCCACTGTGTAAAAGTGTGGTGCTAGTGTGTTGGTCTACTGGAAACTGTTAAAACCAAACCACAGAATTACAATTACAACACAAAACAGCTTTAAGCCAATTTAAACATGTGGGCTTGTAGCTGACCGGACCACATGTTATACAGCAGTGTTTTCCAGCCCTGGTACTGGAGAGTTTTAGCGTTTCCTCTCTGACACACCTGATTCTAATTAAGCCTTCAAGCGTGTCTGGGGTTGTAAAGCACCAATCTACACGCTTTGCTTTTCTGGTTCAGTGTGGGAGGGGCAGCCCTTGTCCTAGCTGTGCTGGAGAGACTGCTCCCTCCAGCAGTGTGAAAGGGTGTCCTGACCGGGAATCGTCACGCTGGATTAAGTGCTGCTAAGCATTTACGGATTAGTGCTGATGCCCCACTGATGAATAAATCAATAAACCAAACCATTCAGATTAAATATTACACTCCCCTTTTGTTTTGGCGCGATCACGTTTATCTGATTGATCAGGGGACCAGAACCTTCATGCCATGACAAGAGACATTAAAGTAGGCGGCAAGGCTCGTGAGGTCTGTAGCGAAGAGAGCGTTTGCTTCATAACTGGGTTGTTGTTTGTTCAGATGCCTCCCAGGAGATCCTAGTTGCATCAGGTCTGATGGGCTACAGTAACACCTGCTGGTGCAACCTTGCTCCTGGGAGCCTTCAGGATGCACGAGGAATGGAAGCGCAACAGTGCAAATCCCACTGGACGACCTCAGGAGCGGCTCGCTCTGTCCGCTCTGTTCGCTTTGTGTCGCTCTGTCTCGCTCTGTCCGCTCTGTTCGCTCTGTCTGTCTCCGCCTTGCGTCATCGATGCCGGAGAGCAAGCAGATAGCGCTTTTTTTTTTTTTCGTTTTGCAGCTGCACCACTACGCACTCAGAACTATTCAGCAGTGAGTCTGAACTTGTTGCATTGATAAGATTACTGTTTAATCTACTGACTCATTAATGGTATTGATTATATTTTGATTAGATAAATAATCATACACACTCATTTTTTTTGCATGAAATTGTTTTTGAAATCACCTTAGAGCAGGTATCACCAAATGGCGGACCGCGGTCCGGATCCGGACCCGAACGCCGTCCTGTCCGGACCCAATTACATTCCTGATTAACTGGATACGGACCCAAATGCCAAAAAAAATTTTACGGGAGACTATATTTTAAACCGGAGACGAGTGTTACGTTCACCACCCATTTGAGTGTTACGTTGCCCCCCCCGCTCAACAACTTTCGTTCGCCACCGCGGACCCGGACCTAAGGTCTGAGCTATCTGCCAAAAATGGACCGCGGAAAGATTTAATTGATTACCCCTGCCTTAGAGTGATGAGTCATCTAGTAGTACGTTTGTAATCCAGAAAAAAAACAACAAAAAATTGTTAAAATTAACTATGTGAAAAATCTATAAATATAAACCCAGAACATCTGAGAAGATACAGATGATCTATAAAGCCAGAGTGATTAAGATAAACCTTGAATTGGGTACGGGTAAATGGTTTTTAAATTAACCTTGGAGTCCCAACAGATAATATGCAGTTTTCAAAACCTCCAAATGCAAAATTGCAAATCTAGCTTTTAGTATATTTAGTGTTTTTATTTAAAAATTCTATTCACTTTTTCTATTTTTATTCTACTTCTTTTCATGGAGAAAACGGAAGGAATTAAAGTTGAGGAACATGTTACCTGAATGCCTTGTCTGTCTATATCGCAACTATATGAATACAAAAACAGCTTCTTCTTAGTTGCACAATTCCAATGTTTCCCCTGTGTAAGCACTGTGGTTTGTTAAAGAACTCCAGTCAAAGGATATGTAAATGTTTACAAGCGCTGAGCATTTCCAAAGAGCCTGGTGTAGACTGCAAGTGTAAAAGGGGGAATGATTCCTGCTGTGTGTGTGTGTTTCTGATCAGCCTGTGTCAGTCATTAGGCACTAACTGACCAGGCCTGTGAGGAGTTTGAATTGTCTTAGTGTGATTATGACTGCGAGCCGAACATAAACACTGGCAGGATACCCCTGCAGTTGCTGTGTTAAAGAGGATGTCCATGTCGATATCGAATTAGCCCATTAGCACGCAACCACAACCAAGAACAGGGTATTACACACACTCTCTCTCTCTACCTGTCTTCTATCCTCTCATTTTTGTCCCTGTGCTTGTCTCTTGCGTATTCTTTATCTCTGTTGTCCTCTGTCTCTTCTACCCGTCTCTGCTTGAGTCTGTACTTGTCTCTGCTCCCCGTCCCCTCTCTCTTAGGCCCAGGAATATGTGTCTGCGTTTGAATTGATTGGGGGCTATATTTGGCTGCACATTCCAGGCCATTGGAACATGGAGCACACACACTCAGATGGGCCGCAGCACAACAGAGCTGCGTGGGAGGCGGCTGGGGCGCCTGCGTCTGCGTCCACGGTGCCTGCACGTTTTATGTTGTCCCGGGGCGCTGCGGTCATCTCCCAGCTCACCAGAACCCCTCCATGAGCCTCCCCGTCGGCTCCTTAGTGGTGTTAGTTCGGTTAGGTGAAACCACTGCACGTGAAAGGTGTAATGGGGGAAAAATTATAATGAATTAAATGTTTACAACTCTGAAATTAAAATGGTATCAGCAATGCTGCCCTTAATCAAATCACATGGTCTCTTGAAAGCTATACAAGGTTTTATATGAAGCTGTTCCAGGTTTTATATTTGTTGTTTTTTTTAATATTTATTGTTAAAGAACCTAACTGTGAGCTACATGGTCAGATGGGTGCTGATGCAATGGACCTGCTACAACCTATTTGTAGTAAATAATAGTAACTCTGTAAAATTAATACAGTTCTAACACATAAAATATTAAAACCAAATAGAATCTTGACCTGCAATTTGAAAATCGTGTTGAATCTGAAGATGCATGAAAATGATTCTATCTCTATCCCTCCCCGCCAGAACTCGTAGATTTTAAAGCGGTCAGTAGCATGCCCGGGGCTATTGTTTTCGTCCGATTTTGTAAGTGTTGCGTTTCACCTCCCACTGAATGGGGGTGCCGCACAATGGCTGTGTTTCCCTCGCCACTGCTCTTCAGTAGGAAGGATTGGAGATGCGTAGCACTGATAAGAGGACGCTCCTGCCCTCCCTGACTACATAGAGCTCACTGTTCCCCACACCCAGCCACGGGACGGAGAGTAAACACTCGCCGCCACAGACGCTCGGAGGTGTGCAGCGGCCCTAACGGCCAGGGGAGTGCACGCTGAGCACAGATTTGAATATTTAAAGAGGTGCTTTGGCGTGCACACTGAATCCTTTCTAGGTGTTTGTTTATATGGATTACATTGATTGCTGATTAAAGTTGAATTTTCCAATTTGGATGGGGACCGATTTGGACGTTAATATTTATATCTGTGAAGCTGTTAATATATGTTTTTATTTGTTAATGTACAACTCGTAGCGTCGTAGCGGTCAAGGCTGTTAATTTAAGTGTCGTCCACAAAACATGCATGTGGTTCACGTGCCGTGCCGTTAATGCCGCCTTCAACACTTCAGGAGAAGTGGATCAGCCAACGAACAGAACGTTTGGTTCTGTTCAGTTCTGTCCAGTGCGAACCCCCCCCCCCCCCCCCCCAACATGGTGGTTCCCATGTGGTTCCCAGCTTCAGTACTGTAGGCCTTTCGCTTCAGCTCTGTGTAAGAGGAGAACATCTGTTTGCCACTGCAGTCTGTTGAGTTCTTTTTCCCTTTTTTTTTGTTGCTTGTGCCGGTTGTGGGAACGCTTTGAGGAGTGGAGCTATTTGTGGAGTGGCACGCACAAGTTCTGCTTTGAGTCGGCCATTACAGAGTTAACCAGCCCACCGCACATCTCACACAGCCTAATACAGCACGCGGCAACCAGACCAGTCCGTTTTCATGGTCCCGTGTTACTGGTTTGTGGGACGAAAAGAGGATGAGAGGGTTAAAGGAAGCTGTGGGAAAGAGAAAAAATAACTGAATTGGATACAATGTTTTTAGCAGTGGAAAAAAAGTTAGCATTGTCGTGTGTGAGTATGTGTGTTTGTGTGTGTGTGTGTGTGTGTGTGTGTGTGTGTGTGTGTGTGTGTGTGTGTGTGTGTGTGTGTGTGTGTGTGTGTGTGTGTGTGTGAATAGAGGGAACCACGATGGCCGAATTTCTCCCTCTTCCTCTCTATCTCTTGGTCTCTCTCCCTCTCTCCATTTCCATCTCTCTCCCAGCCTTCCTCTGCCTGTGTGCATATGTAAACTAACTGTGGAGCCAGGCTAGGCTGCTGCTAATTTTAGCTCTGCTTTGTGGAGCCCTACCCAAGCTTCGATCACATGGTCTTGGCTAAGTCAAAGGGAGAGTCCGACCGATGGCCAGAAACAAAGGGAAGTCAGTGGCAGAAGGTAAAGGAGAGAGAGAAGAGAGAGAGAGAGAGAGAGAGAGAGAGAGAGAGAGAAAGAGAGGGAGAGACAGGGGAAAACAGGCGGGAAAAAGAAAGTAAGAAGGAGAGAGGTAGAGGCGGAGATGCGTGTCTCTCGCTTGTCCGCGCACATCCGTGCGTGCATTGATCTAGCGTACGTTGTTGTTGGTGACAAGGCTCTGGAGAATGGAAGGTAAAGACTAGAGCACGAGGGGCAGGAAGTGACTCCCGTACCCCGTGAAGTAAATGGCAAGACTCAGAGGTCCTGGGCCTTGTGAAGAATGAACTCACAAGACATGTAGGAAACAGCAAATTCACAGGTTAATATTTCCCCATTGAAAAAGCTGACGGCATATACTGACTGACTTTGAAAAGACATGCACACATATCTTAGACACCTTCACTTCTGTCAAAACTCTCTTATGGAACTCGTCAAGCGTGTGCACGTGAGTGTGCATCTGTGTTATGTGCATGTGTGTGTGTTTGTGTGCATCAGTCTGTGTATAGATGTCTTCTGACTGTGATGCTTCACTGGGATTTAACTTTCATAAGAGACGAGAGGAGAAGAAAGGAGGGGAGAGGAGGGCAGAAGGGAGGGAAGAGGGGAGAGAGGAGGGGGAAAGGAGCGAGGAGGAGGGAGGGGAGAGAGGAGGGCAGACCACCATAAGCTTGTAAATGTACTTATAAAGGAAGTTAATCAAAATATTTCTCGTAAAAAATCTGAATATTTCAAAGCTAAATAGAATAATGAAATCCTGTAATATGAGTCAGTGTGTTGTAGGTTCATTCTTCTGCCAAATTAGTCATTATAAAAAGTACACTGTAAAGGTTTCTCCAACCGGATGCCCTGTGTGTGTGTGTGTGTGTGTGTGTGTGTGTGTGTGTGTGTGTGTGTGTGTGTGTGTGTGTGTGTGTGTGTGTGTGTGTGTGTGTGTGTGTGCGGGTGCATGCGTATGTGTGTGTGTGTGTGTGTGTGTATGTGTGTGTGTGCCAAATGCTCTCTTGCCCAGTTAAAGAGGAAGAGGAGGAGTTCTGACTATCGACCTGCCAGTTAGAGTTACCATGGTGATCCAGCTGCTGGTCCTAGCTGGGATGGTTGGTGTCTCTCTGCCTCTCCCTCTTTCTCTCCTCCTCTCTCTCTCCCTCTGGGTGTGCATCTTTTTTACTTTCTTGCTCTTTCTCCTTCCTCTGTCCGGCTCTCTCTCTTTCTGTCTCTGTGTTGAACAGCTGCACATTTAGTTCATCCCGTGAGACTTGTCTGAGTCAGCGTAGATTCAGGCTGATAGGGTTGTCTAATATCCCAGGCCAGGCACAGGAAGAGCCATTTATAGCTTACGGAGTCCATGAGCAGTCTATGGGCCTGCTTGCATCCTGTCTCTCTCTCTCTCTCTCTCTCTCTCTCTCTCTCTCTCTCTCTCTCTCTCTCTCTCTCTCTCTCTCCCTTTCTCTCTCCCTCTCTCTCTCTCTCCCTCTCTCAGTTTGTGTACTGCTGTCTTTAATGCTGTTCTCTATGTAACTATTTTCTTCTTCTTCTTCACAATATTTGCACTACAGTTAACTGTTTGACACAAATGGTCAGGTCAGTATGTGTCTGCTTGGGAAGTTGGGTTCACACTGATTCTTAAAGATGACATTTTCTCAAGCTGCTGCCGAGGGATGACTTGGGTATCTCCTGGCTTGGAACACAGCTCCAGACGAAATCTCGGATCCATTTTTAGCACGGGTGTGTATACACCAACCATCAAGAGGTAGCCAAAAATAACACCTCAAAAGTTCCGAATTGAAAGCCAGCAGCTGTTCCTCGAAGCACTCACTTGTAAACAGCACTGTTTTAGCCGCGCCTGCTGTAGACCAGACTAGGAGGCCGGCGGCCATCTTGGGCAGGTACTTCACTAGTGCCTGTGTGTTTATGTCCTCGGACTGGTGTGAGAGACTCCATACGCAGGCCTATTTTTAGTTCCCGCAGCTGTGTGTATGTGTGTGTGTGTGAGAGAGAGAGGGAGCGCGTGCGAACACATGCGCGCCTGTGTGTGTGAGTGTGTGAGAAATAAAGGCAAACAGACGAACAGGCACGGAGAGTGAGGGAGGGAGAAACAGGCAGAAGGAGAGTGAGGGAGGGTGAGGGAGGGTGAGGGAGGGAGGAGAGTGAGGGAGGAGGGTGAGGGAGGGGGAGGGTGAGGGAGAGTGAGGGAGGGTGAGGGGGGAGAGTGAGGGAGGAGAGTGAGGGAGGAGGGTGAGGGAGAGTGAGGGAGGGAGGAGAGTGAGGGAGAGAGGGTGAGGGAGAGTGAGGGAGGGTGAGGGGGAAGGTGAGGGAGAGTGAGGGAGGAGAGTGAGGGAGGGTGAGGGAGGGAGGAGAGTGAGGGAGGGAGGGTGAGGGGGAGGGTGAGGGAGGAGGGTGAGGGAGGAGATTGAGGGAGGGTGAGGGAGGGTGAGGGAGGAGAGTGAGGGAGGGTGAGGGAGGGTGAGGGAGGAGAGTGAGGGAGGGTGAGGGAGGGTGAGGGAGGAGAGTGAGGGAGGGTGAGGGGGGAGAGTGAGGGAGGAGGGTGAGGGAGGAGGGTGAGGGAGAGTGAGGGAGGAGGGTGAGGGAGGAGATTGAGGGAGGGTGAGGGAGAGTGAGGGAGGAGATTGAGGGAGGGTGAGGGAGAGTGAGGGAGGAGGGTGAGGGAGGAGAGTGAGGGAGGGTGAGGGAGGGTGAGGGAGGGAGGAGAGTGAGGGAGGAGGGTGAGGGAGGGGGAGGGTGAGGGAGAGTGAGGGAGGGTGAGGGGGGAGAGTGAGGGAGGAGAGTGAGGGAGGAGGGTGAGGGAGAGTGAGGGAGGGAGGAGAGTGAGGGAGAGAGGGTGAGGGAGAGTGAGGGAGGGTGAGGGGGAAGGTGAGGGAGAGTGAGGGAGGAGAGTGAGGGAGGGTGAGGGAGGGAGGAGAGTGAGGGAGGGAGGGTGAGGGGGAGGGTGAGGGAGGAGGGTGAGGGAGGAGATTGAGGGAGGGTGAGGGAGGGTGAGGGAGGAGAGTGAGGGAGGGTGAGGGGGGAGAGTGAGGGAGGAGGGTGAGGGAGGAGGGTGAGGGAGAGTGAGGGAGGAGGGTGAGGGAGGAGATTGAGGGAGGGTGAGGGAGAGTGAGGGAGGAGATTGAGGGAGGGTGAGGGAGAGTGAGGGAGGAGGGTGAGGGAGGAGAGTGAGGGAGGGTGAGGGAGGGTGAGGGAGGGAGGAGAGTGAGGGAGGAGGGTGAGGGAGGGGGAGGGTGAGGGAGAGTGAGGGAGGGTGAGGGGGGAGAGTGAGGGAGGAGAGTGAGGGAGGAGGGTGAGGGAGAGTGAGGGAGGGTGAGGGAGAGTGAGGGAGGGAGGAGAGTGAGGGAGAGAGGGTGAGGGAGAGTGAGGGAGGGTGAGGGGGAGGGTGAGGGAGAGTGAGGGAGGAGAGTGAGGGAGGGTGAGGGAGAGTGAGGGAGGGTGAGGGAGGGAGGAGAGTGAGGGAGGGAGGGTGAGGGGGAGGGTGAGGGAGGAGGGTGAGGGAGGAGATTGAGGGAGGGTGAGGGAGGGTGAGGGAGGAGAGTGAGGGAGGGTGAGGGAGGGTGAGGGAGGGTGAGGGAGGAGAGTGAGGGAGGGTGAGGGGGGAGAGTGAGGGAGGAGGGTGAGGGAGGAGGGTGAGGGAGAGTGAGGGAGGAGGTGAGGGAGGAGATTGAGGGAGGGTGAGGGAGGAGGTGAGGGAGGAGATTGAGGGAGGGTGAGGGAGAGTGAGGGAGGAGGGTGAGGGAGGAGAGTGAGGGAGGGTGAGGGAGGAGAGTGAGGGAGGGTGAGGGAGGAGAGTGAGACTGGCTGGACTTTTAGGAGGTGTATGGCTTCATGTGTTTACTGTAGCTGTCAGGATGTGAAATAGTCTCATCTCCTCTCACGTAAACCTCAGTGGCTCCAGAAAGAGAGACAGAGTTCAGAGAGGATAGAGAGAGAGGGAATAAAATGGGGGGGGGGGGGGGGGGGGTTCAAGAGAAAACGAAGGAGTGAAAAAGCCATCTGGACTGAAAGAGCGAGAGAGAAAAGGAGAAGAGTTGGAGGAAGGAGGAGAATGGAGGCAACGGAGGAGTGCTGGTTGTGTGAGTCCTGATGAAGAGCATGAAAGAAGGAGAGAAACGAGAGAAGCGAATGAGACTGAGCGCAAATGAGACCGAGCGCGAATGCATTGTGATGTGGAGGATCACTGCTGACTAGGCAGTAGTGAGCGGAAGCTGTCTCCTGCGTGTGCTGCCGCCTGCGTGTGCTGCCGCCTGCTTGTGCTGCCTCTTGCATGCGCTGCCGCCTGCGTGTGCTGCCGCCTGCGTGTGCTGCCGCCTGCATGTGCTGCTGCTGCCTGCGTGTGCTGCTGCCTGCGTGTGCACTGCTGCCTGCGTGTGCTGCTGCCGCCTGCGTGTGCTGCTGCCTCTTTCTGTACACTTTCTGAAATTTCACTGGTGTTTGTTTACGTGGACTTCCATGATCGCGCCAGTTCAGTGACGTTACTGCAGAGAATCTTCTTCCTTTGACAAATGTATATTCCTGCATTTGTCCAAACATTTGTCCAAGTGCATACACGGTCACATGTGAAAACACAACTTGAATTATACAGCCATGGAATTAGACCCCATACGAAGTTACAGCTCAACCCGTCTGAGTTATCGCCTGTTGCTTGTAAGATGCAGTCTGTGAACTGGAGCATTTCCATGTGTGTTGGTTCCACTTTGTCTTGTCCTCAGACAGAGATTACATGATCTGTGAGCCTATGCTCAGAGAAATTCAGCTTTTATCTTCTTGCAAACACTGCATGGGAGGGCCCCAGAGTCCTGGTGAGTTGTCAGAGTGCTTAGACCAGGCTTAGGACGGACACGCCACTTGTCCTGGGCCGTTGCCCATCTGGCCTGAGCGGCACGGAAGTGTGTGGGTTCTTAGTGGAAGCATGCTCACCCAGACCCTGGCCATGCCCACCTGCACTCTATTTGCATAATAGTCTTCTTAGGAAGCTGAGAGAGCTTTTTTAAAAAGGAATTTCTCTAGCTACAATAGGGTTTAATCTGGAATTGTACTACCCCTCTCTCCAACACCACCGACATCTAGGAATGACCTTTTCAACTCGTCGCTTATCAGAATGGAATAAAAAATTCCCACACAGTGTCACTATATCTTTGTTTATTTTTTTATTATTTGCAGACACAAGGCTTTGACAAAAATGAAGAAGCTTTTCTTTGATTACTGTTTCATGTTACACTGATTGTCTAACCAGACTAACTGAAGTGTGAACCTATTAGCAACACAACATGCTAGCTTGCTAAGCATTGGGTATAGGTTATTCTTGAAGCATTTACAATTTATTTTTATTTGATTGTACACATAATAGATTACAGAGTTCACCTGAGAGGACAGCTAAGGATAATTGTTGGTAAATCATAAGCCCAAGTACCTTGGTTTTAGCTTTAGGTAATGGAAGACATGCAGTAATGCCTGCTCTTTCTCTGAAACGTAGTCTAAGTCTGTGTGAAAATGCAGCCGTTGAACTGGACCTGGGCGCACTGATGACTAGCAGCACTGTTGGATTTTCGTGAAATCACAGCTGTGCTAGTATCTGATGTAGCAATGGCGCTAGCAAGAAAACCTGAGTCTTGCATAACAGAGCTAAGAGTTAATCGCTATTGTAGTGCCATTTCCAATTCTGAACTTTTCACACCCTCGTAGGATAAGCTTCCGATTATAGACAAATAAAGGTTGTAAATGATGTAATGCCTATAGGGATGCCAAAGCAATAAAACACTGTTCACATGAAAACCTTGATCATGTAATAGGTAACGGACTGGTGATTCATTGTAGATTGGGTCATGAATGTTGGATCTTTAGGGTTGGGACATTGAACAGGTATGGTTCAAAGATAAAAGACAGAGCAAGGGCCAGGGCTTCGGGAGTGACACATTATGCACTGCATAAAACCTTCCCGCCATTTGTTAATAGAATCGTCTAAGTATTAGTTCCATGTGCCCAAGTTTAAAACACCATAATGCCAAAAGAGTCCCTGTCATGAAGCAGGGAGTGAGGCATCTGACCTGAATCAGATGTGTAAGAAAACTCTCTCTCTCTCTCTCACACACACACACACACACACACACACACACACACACACACACACACACACACACACACACACACACACACACACACACACAAACCCTTGTAATCACTTTGCTATAAAGCAAGCACTGCTATAGTAACTAATAGCCATGGGTGTGATTTTTTTCTTCTTCTGGTCATTTCCTGTCTGTAAAGGACATGACTTATATATCATGAAGATTCATGAAGAGGCCACATGGGAAACAGGAAAGCGGGTACGGCCATGTAGAGTGAGACCTAAGAAGTCCTAAGATGTCATCTGAATGAGAAGAACAATCAACACCTCTGCTCTACCAGTCATCAGACAGCCTGCTGGCAGCATAAGCTGGCCTAAGGAGGAGACAGAAGAAACCAACATCAAGACAAAGAAACTCCTCACACTGCACAAAGGGTTTCGTCCCAAATCCAACATTGTGAGACTAAGTGGAAGGAAGGGGGCTGAGGACTAGTGAGTCACTACCCATGATGACAAATCCAGGAGTATGATGACCTCAAGTGCTCAGACCTCAGACAGCAGAAACCTGGGGCAGATGCAACCATAATTGGAGGATAGACACCTTCATAAAAATGTATCACTGGAAAATAATGGAAGATGCCCATGAGACAATCCAGCACATAAGAGCAGTATGGAATAACAGCATTGTACGTGGAATGCAAAACTAAGTGGCATAGTATGCAGAGAACATCTGTTCAAAGTGTGGGCTGGAAGGTCAAAGTGGGATACACCCCAACGGTGGTGAAGAGCTAAGGCCCTGTGGGATGTCGAGATACTGAATGATAAAATGGTCATGGCTAACAAGCCAGACATAGTAGTGATGGACCAACAGCAGAAAAGGGTCTTAGTGACAGATGTAAGGGGAAACAAATCAGGAGCAAGGAACGTGAAAAACTTGGCATGGAAGAAAAGATGGCGAAGGTGAAGACAACAGTGGCTCTCGTGAAAACGGCACACTAGGGGCTGTAAACCTGAAACTGGGGGAATGGCCCCAGCAGATCCCAGGAACAACATCTGAGATCTCCACCCAGAAGAGTGCAGTCCTGGGATTCTACGCAGGACCCTCAAGATTCTGCTCAGGATCCTCAAGCTCTCTGACCTTGAGGACCTGAGCTTGAAAGAAAATGACCACCCAGCTGAATAGTCTCTGTCCAAAATGTCCTGAACCTTTGTGGACTTTTCAGTGCAGTTACTCTCTTGGTTCAGATATTTATATTTATTACCATACATGCAACATGCAACCTTTGCTGTTGTGAGACATTGGTGTTCTGTGATATTGCTTCTGTACCTAAAATGTACCTAAATATACCTATAGTACTGTTGTGCAGACCACCACACAGGTCTTAACTGTCTGTCCGTGTTTGGTGGTGTTCACTTCTCATATGGCTGTAAGGTTTCTTAAGTCTGTCTGTGATGTGATGGGCTTAAAGTGTTGACCAGAGAGCACCAGCTCAAACAGATGGTGCCCAGGGTGGAGTTTCTTGCAGTATGTTGGCTGCTCTACTGAGGCAGTCAAAGCTGAATAAGTGCTCAACAGAGGGTGAGCATCTTCTTGGGTGTGTTGATGATCCTACGAAGGGCTCTCCTGCCTCCCCTACCTATACTGTCAATGGAACAGTGGTAGATGGACACAAGCAGTTTCTCCAATTGTTTTTCCAAGTAGATTCATTACTGTGTCTTCTTGATTGCTTCTGTAGTCTTGGTGGTCCAGGAGAGGGCTTCAGTGATATGTTCACCCAGAAACTCAAGAACGGGCGTTTTCTTTAGCTTTTGAAAAGTTCAGTATGGGATTGTTTTCAGAACACCGTGGTCTTTGGACATCATCACTGTTTGATTCTGAGATGAGTCCAAACAGTAGTGCCGTCTGCTAGCGTGGAGTGTAAGGGTGGAGAGGTGGGAGTCTGAGGGCAGTCAGTGAGAAAGTCTTTGATCCAGTAGCAAGTGGGTTGGGAAAGGGCTAAATCTGTGAGATTAGTGACCCGTCTATCTGAGATGTGCGTATTAAAGGCAAAACTGAAATCTATAAAAAGCCTCCTCAGTAAACTTCACTGTTGTTTAAGGTGGATGAGTGTTGTGTAAAGAACAGTAGTGATGGCATCTTCTATAGACCTGTTTGCTCCGTAGGCAAACTACTTTAATGATCTGAGTGAGTGCCAGTGAACAGTAGTCTTTGAGTCTACTGATCGTGTTTCTTATAATGAAATAATTGTAGCAGACCTATAGCAGACTCATTGCAGTAATGGATCCATATAGGGATAAGTTGAAGCTCCTTGTGAAGACCCCGACAAGCCGGTCTGTGCAGTCTTTCAGCACCCTTCCTGTCACACCATCAGAACTTAGGAGCTTTCTTCTGGTTCACCACACTGAGAACCACCTCACCTCATACTCCTTTCACTCCTTCCACTTCTTCCACTTCATAACGGGTCAAGAAACAGTGAAGTTCCTCTGCCAGTGAGGCATTTCAATTGACAGCCATTAGAATTGTGGTCTTATAAATGGCCTTATAATTGGTAATGTGTTGTATGTCCTGCCACACCCTCCATGAGATGATGGTGAAGTGATACTCAGTCTTCCTCTTGCAGTCCTCTTTAGCTTCCCTGATGCCTCTGTTTAGGTTGGAGTGCTGTATAAGGCCCTGTCGCCACACTCCAAGGCGGAGTTACAGATCTCCTGAGGCGAGTTCTGATCTCCTCTGTCATCCAGGGCTTCGGGTCTGCGGTATACCTTGATGTGTCTGTGAACAGTGGCATTTTCAAGTTTCAGTGCAGTTGTGTATGTAGCAGAGTACAGTTGATGTGTAGGCTATGCTTTCACTTCCTGGTTCTCAAAATTGTTAGCCAAACCATAACCTTTCACAAACCACATGCAAATTCAGCTGTGGAGCAACAGTTAGGGCCTGCTTCTCTCACCAGAGATTATCAATGGTGGTGTTTTTGTATCTGAGCGCCCTCTGCTGGGTATTCATAGAACTGTCCGTTTTGTACTGCCTAAGGTAGGTACTAAATCGGGACACCATCGATTGTGTTTTGTATTTGACCCTGCCCTGAAGTAATGAGTGGTAGGAGGAAGTGGGAAGTTTGTTTTTGATTTTGATGGGTAAACTATCAATTAAATTTATGCCAATCTATATTAAGGACTATAATATAATATGAATGTTAACATGCAACCACCCACATGCTATAAATATGTGAAGTCATAGTAAAGTGATCCTGAGTTATATACCCAGGATTAACACTGCACACACCTGCTTAATCACAAAACAAAATCACACACTTAGACAAATATGACGTATCAATGAGTGAGAGAGAGAGACGAGATTAAAAGATATAGAGAAATGCATAGTGTGTGTGTGTGTGTGTGTGTGTGTGTGTGTGTGTGTGTGTGTGTGTGTGTGTGTGTGTGTGTGTGTGTGTGCGCGTGTGTGCGTGCGTGTGCGTATGCATGTGTGTGTGTGTGTGCCTATCGTAGCTGTGTGGACAGTGAGGCTCTGTCTAGTGCAAGTAGGTGTTTAGGGAAGGGTTCACCATGGCAACACTAAGGAATGTCTAAAATCCTTCTCACTTTCTGCTAGACTCATCTAGTAGGGCCACTAGTCTCTCACTCTCTCTCTTTCTCTCCCCCTCTCTCTCTCTCTCTCTCTCTCTCTCTCACACACACACATACACACACACACGTATGTTGTCCCTACCAACAACATACATTGGCAACAAAGATATGTTTAAATTTGTAAAAGGTCAAAAGGTCATCATCATATCTAGCCAACTGTGTTCCTACTTGTAATTGTTGGGAATCCTGCAACTTTGAGCTAACATTTAAGTTCAGATTTCAATTTAACAGCAAGGACAATTGCTGTAAACGCACAGGCTGCAAAAGCTTTGTAACACTATGTTACAACCTCTGTAGCTTTGGAGTGATTCACTGAGCTTTTTAAGGGATGGGAACAGTAGATCTGATGCACCTGATAGCTGTCGTGGATGTTTTACATAATTTGGTGCCTGTGAGTTATCCCTGTAATGGTGGATTAATATGTCTTTCGTTTGTGTCTTCCAGCTTCTTGGAGAGAATCGACTCAGTACGACAGAACGACTACACACCAACAGACCAGGTGGGGGCGCTCTAACAAATGAAATTTATCAATTCAAATGTATCACAGCCAGACCAATATATTACCTCTCAGAAAATTATCTACTGATGTCCACCTCTGTTTCATTTGAGAAATATTTATTGATATTTGCATTTAGTTAATGCACTGACTTTCTTGTAGGGGTTTTTTTATGACAGTTTTATATATTTGTCCACAAGAGGGTGCTTTTCGTGTTGTTATGAGTCTTAATATTCAGGCTTTATTCAACAGTAGTGAGGTATATAAAAAGTTAATAAAAAGTGCTTTTAAGACATCTCTTTAAGACTTTAAAAATGAATACTTAAAAAAACTGACTGACTTGCAAGTTTTTTCAATGCAATGCAGTTTACACATATATGAAGAAGTGTATGAATGTTTTATGTAATACTATAAAACCTGGGAAAGATACAATATAAATATATATAAAAAATACTTAAAAATATAAAGTACTTTATATCTAAAAACTATCAAATTATTTAACTTAAAATTATAAATTAATGATATAAAATTCAATAACAAAAATCTATTATTTACGGTATCCAAAGTAAGATATCTTACATTTTTGGAATGATTAATTGTTTTAATCCAACATGGTTTTGTTTACTTAACATTTGCTGGGAATACAGTACTCCTGCAGACTTCAGGACATCAGAGCCCCAGTCGTGCTCTTCTGAATTCCAGTCGTGCTCTTCTGAATTCCAGTCGTGCTCTTCTGAATGCCAGTCGTGCTCTTCTGAATGCCAGTCGTGCTCTTCGGAGCCCCAGTCATGTTCATCTGAGTGCCAGTCATGTTCATCTTTCTCTTCATGCATATTTCTTTCCCTCTTTTTGCAGGATTTGCTTAGGTGCCGAGTTTTGACTTCAGGGATTTTTGAAACACGATTTCAAGTAGACAAAGTCAACTTTCAGTAAGTCACTACATGGTGGTGAGGTTTTTGCATTTACCTTGTTCTATATTCTCACCGTTAATACCACTATGTTAGCAAGTGCTTGCAAATGGTGGTTTGTTTTTCTCCCCATTAATGTAAAGGTTCTGCATTTATCTGAATTTTATCATTTATTCATATCATACTATTGAGTGGATTGATATTATTGAGTGGAGGATGACAGTAATAAAGGCTGCAGTATAATAAATGCTATGGTCAGTCCTATTCTCAATTTCTAAATGATAAATCCACTTGTTTCCATTTTGCAGAATTGAACGTTTAATCTGTGTCTTTCTCTCAGCATGTTTGATGTGGGGGGTCAGAGAGATGAGAGAAGAAAGTGGATCCAGTGCTTTAACGGTGAGTCTTCACGTGTCGGCAGGCCAACCGGTTGCTCCGGAAACTTCACAATTCAAACAGCTGCAGGGAACCTTCGGCGGCGGGAAGCCGTCCTAAACCACAGACCCTTTCTAAACGCAGCACGTGCGGTTCCAGAAAAAGGAAAGAGTGGTGCCTGAACGCTGCTGTGTTTTTTTTCCTTCCAGACGTGACTGCCATCATTTTTGTGGCAGCCAGTAGCAGCTACAACATGGTGATCAGAGAGGACAACAGCACCAATCGTCTGCGCGAGTCTCTAGACCTGTTCCGCAGTATCTGGAATAACAGGTTCCCACGCTGATTCCTCTTTAGCTGCTTCTCTTTGTCTTTCTCTCTTCACATCTCCTGTAATGCCTCCCCTCCCTGTCCCTGGTCATTACGTTTTTTTCAAGAAGAATGTGTCGAGTGATTTTAGATGAAGTCCAGTGCCAGGGACACAAATGAAATGAAACACTGCTGTTTTAATTTTGATGCCATTGCAGTGTTGGTAATTACTTAAATGTTGCTAAGCAGTGCTGAAGAGTTAAATGTGAACTTTTGGTTATTTCCCTCATACATAATAAGCTTTGTTAGTCCAGTGAAACTGTTTTGTTTGACATTAGGCGAGGCAGATTTCATTAGAGTTGGCTCTGGCCTGCCTAGTTACTGTCTTTCCCTTTTTTGAGAAGTCATATTCAGATTTTGCTTCGAAGGTCAAATGTTTGCTTATAACCTGTTTGATGAGCTAACACTGAATACCTTTCTAAGAGGTTTCGCTGCTGCAGGGGCTATGTAGCTATGTGACTGACCATCTCTCTGTCTGTCTCTGTGTTTTCCCTCCAGGTTTTTACGAACCATCTCTGTGATCCTGTTCCTGAACAAACAGGATATGTTGGCCGAGAAGATCCTGGCTGGCAAATCCAAACTTGAAGATTATTTCCCAGAGTACACTCGATACACAGTCCCACCTGAAGGTACCAGTGCCCCCTCACACGAAACCTGCAGGATGTAACAGTTGTGATTGGAGGATGTAACAGTTCGCTCTCTGCGATTGGAGGGATCTCACAATGTGTAACATGAAAAAGCCTCGCATGTTATATAGTTTACTGAAATATCACTCATTTCATGTTCCTCTCTCTGAAATTCCACGAGATGTAAATCTGTAATCTGGAACTGCTGACATGTTTTACCTCTTCATTCCAGTCAGGCCTCTGAAACATACAATTACCACATGTGATATTTGAATGAAAGAAGCGCATTAGCCTTTTGGGAGACTAACGTTGCGGTTATATACAAATATTTAAAGAAAAAGGAAATACATAATAGAAAATTCTAATCGTGAGATAATTATGACACTTTTGTTAGCATGTGTAATCATTTTTATTATATGTACTTACCTATTAACCTGTTAATATGTGTTAATCTTAAGTCTAATATTGGAAAATACATGGTCTGTACATAATCCTTAGAAATGAAATATGAAATATTGACCTTTTGACCCCTGTACTCCTATGCACAGTGACTCCTGACCCTGGGGAGGACCCAAAAGTGACCAGGGCCAAGTTCTTTATCCGGGATGAATTTTTGGTATGTTCAAAGTGTTTCCAGGTTTTGTTATTTGTTTTTCCAGCTCCATAAGTGTAAGAGTGAGGGATGCTGTGTTTTTAAGTCTTCAAGGCTCAACAAACCTTTTTCTCAACATTAAACTCCTCTTGCATGTACTATCATTCCCAGGGTTTTAGGATAATGCTGTATTAGCTGAATGTGTGTATTCCCAGGGTTTTAGTATAAGTATCCTAGCTTCATATTCCTCAGTGTGTGTATACAGACAGATATTATCTGTTCATTTACATGGTTCCTCTTCTGTGTGCATTTTCCTTATTACTACTTTGAACATAAGCTTGGGTTTGTATGTGTGTGTATTATGTGCATTTAAACATGTGCATGTGTTTACGGGCATTTAACGCCTTTGTGGGTACTTGTTTTGTCTATTAGAACACTTAAGTCTTAAGGTGACTTTGTCTCTGTGTTTGGGTGTGTGTGACTTCAGAGGATAAGCACAGCCAGTGGCTCGGACAAACACTACTGCTACCCACACTTCACCTGTGCTGTGGACACAGAGAACATTCGCCGTGTCTTCAACGACTGTCGCGACATCATACAGAGGATGCACCTTCGCCAGTATGAGCTCTTGTGATTGGCTGCAGCGAACGGTCACTCCTCCAATAAGATCACTTCTTTTCCACTCCCAGATAGCCGCGGGACTATGTGAACTACTGACAAGTGACGAAGTTGTCATGTGACCTCCCCCCCCCACCTTTTGACACTTCCCTTTCTCTCATCTTATCCTTATTTATAGTCTCTTTTTCCAAGATGGGTGTATGTGTATGTGCGTGCACGAGAGATTCCTGTTTTCATTCTTTTCTTTCTTTTTTTTCCCCTTTTGCTTTCAAGTGTTTTGATTTTTACTTCTGTGCGAGCACTGGTTGGATGTGGACCAGTTAACCTAATGGAAATCTGTGGTAACTTCAGGCGCGGTAGTCTGAACTTAGACCTTCGTCTTCTCCTCTGCAACCTAATGAAGGTCTTTTAGGAGTACTTGACATAGGGTGGATAATGCACTTTGCATCAGGTTCCTAAAATGAAGGCCAGAAAGCATAATTCACTATGTAGCACCACCATATTTATTACTCATCAGTTTTTGTTTGTTTGTTTGTTTTTATGCATTTTGCCTTTCTTTTATCGCTTTTATGTCAAGAATGCAGGGGTTGCAGGGATAGATGGGGGTTTGGAATAATCTAAAGAGCACAGACTAAGAGCAGAAGTGGTGGATTGTGGGACTTGAAGTCCTCTGCACCTCTTGGCCAATAGGCTTTCTGCCTAGGGAGAACCACCATAATGATTGGCCGATCTATACTGCTCTTACCATGAGGGTTGTCCTGGTGGGCAATAGTCCTATATAAATAAATATAAATAAATACATAATATATTTTTTGGGGAGGGGGGGTGTTTTATTATCCTAAGGAATGTGTAAGGTTGCTTTCTCTTGTACAGGCCTGCAAAATGTAATGTTATTTTGTACTTAATTGAGAAAGAGAAGAAAGTTTGACTTGTAGAAGCTCCTTGTGCCTTTGATTACGGCTGTACTTGTAAATGGGGATTAGATGTAAGTACATTTTTGACAGCATTGTACAGCTTGATGTCAAACCTTAACTGCAGCACAGCCGGCTGATGGGAAGTCTTTGTCTCTCTGTAGAAACACTTTTTTTTCCTGTGGTTTGTAAAGATAAACAAAATTATAAGGTCTTTAGTATAAAATGAAAATTAGGCAAAAAAATCTTGTATACATTATGCAAAATTAACCACTTACCTATGTTGAGAACTTACAGATAGAGTACATGTCCTTTTTTTCCAGTCATTTTCCCTTTCTAGGACTCTTTGACAGCTTTAAAACCATTGGAAATCCTTTTAAGTGTCCAAATTTGCGGCCTGCTGATGTTTTGAGTAGGAAGCAACTTTTTAGACATGAACTGTGTGCTTGAGTCGTGTACACAGGGTTACGGCGTTAAATGTGTGAATGCGTGTGTGCGTGTGCCTGCATGCGTGTGTGCATGTGTACACTCACATACCCACACATTGTGTTATACCCAAAAGTACATGTGCATTTTTATATTTATATATGTACATATACATTTATAAAGTTACGAAAAGAAGCTATATTCTATAAATATATAATTATACATAGAATGTGTGTGCCTATGCGTATACATATTTATGAATGTCTAGCAAGGTTGTTTGAGTAGCAATGCATACACATAGGCGTACTTTAGAAGGGGGGGGGGGGAGATGAGAGAGATTAGTTCCTCATTGACTGTCCCATAAACCTTCAGGACTACACAGGTGTCTGGGACATGTAGGCACTGACTGCCCCTCCTCACAGCCACTGAGCACCACAAAGCCTCTTCCGCCTGTCCATTGAGGACATCACTGGACACAGATGTGCCGGCCGCACTCTGTAGATCGATAATGGAGTTTTGTAAGACCTTTCGGAGAACGGCCACCCATGTTCCACCCATGTCGCTGCATGTTTTCATGCATCTCAGAACCTCCCAGATCTCACCACCATCCCAATCACTGCCATCCCCAGGCCAAAGTACTCCTGCCATCAGCGTCCAGGTTTAGTGAACTGCGCCCGATGTCCGATCCATTTCACTTTATGGTGCATGCTGTACTTGAGCGGCCCAGAGTGGGGATTGAGTGGTTCAGACAACCAGAAGGCCGAACTAATGACCTTATCCCACCTACCACTCACACAGGTGAGGTCAAGGTGTCCGTTATCTCCAAATATCTCCAAAGCTCATATGTCCACTATTTCACAGGCAGTCCTGCTCAGAGAGGGGGGTTACGGCAGCCGTACTCAAATCTGATTGGCTGGAACAGGCTATGTGGCGTTGCAGTCACTGTACGGTGAGGCTACGGCACTGATAGATGGGATCTTTCCCTGAGGCTTCTTCATGTTCAAATACTGAGTGATGACTGAGTGAAGAAAAAAAACAAAAAAAAAAAAACAAAAACAACTCTGTGTCTGGCCTTCAAGGACTAAAGCTTTTTTTTCTTAATTTTCATTTTAATAAAGAGGCACATTAGAAGACCTTTGTCTTTGTTTAGAAAGAGAATGTCAGGAGAAATGTCGTTTTGCAAATAAAATACCTCGAAAAGAAGCTGCATGTTTTTTATACTCAACCAGCATAAGAATAACAAATCACATTAGCAGACGGAGTCGGGTGTACATTTTATTTGCAACTTTTTCCATTTAAACTTTTAACAATTAAAGGTGACAATCCTGAAAAGCTTTAAAAGTGGATAGATATATACACGGCTTTAACTAAAACTAAAGCCTCTCTCTCACACACACAGACATTCACACAAAACCTTCAGACGGATTACAAACACTTCTAGAAGTTTCAGTTGGCTCTTCACATTTGGGTCCAGGAGCATTAACCACCACTTCCTGAGTGCAAATGCAGCTCAACATTATGTGTGCAAAATGGCTCTTTAAAATCAATCATGGCCAAGGTTCCTAAAAACAGCTGATGTGGTAAAACGGTAGGTAGAGTTCAGAGTTCACGCTAACCTCATCACTGTACACAGACCTTTGTGCTATGCTGCTTACCCTAACCATGTATCTCATTTAATGATGCATGAGAACGTGAGTATATTCACATATGTGCTTTACGTAAACTTCTGCTTTCCCAGAAGGCCGTGCGACCAGGACAGGGCCCTCCTGAACACACCGAGTTGGCTGAGGGCGAAGAGTGTAATCACCAAGGTGATGCCACAGTACACTGCTATAACGCTGCTCTCCTTGGGCAGGAAACACTTGGACAGCACATAGTCGGACTGAGAAAATGATCCCTGCACACATGTATACAAACACAGAAGAAGAGAGAGAGCAAAAAAAACAAACTGTCAAAAAGGTGTATTTATACCACAAACAGAAAGGGCATTCAATGAACCATGCAGCAGGTTTGATGATTCCTTAAATACTGACTAAATGAGTGAATAATACACATTTGACGTTAACAAAACTGGCTTCTGAACATTGTGCGGCTTCAAATAAATGATTAAAGAGGTTGTGGTTACCAGCATGAAGCTGGGGTTGTTGCGGTTCCTCCAGCTGAAAGACGGAACACTGATCTCAGGGAAGCGGTTCTCATGGAGGACCTCACAGCCACTGTGGGTGTGGCCACTCAGAATAAGGCGGGGCTGGAACCACCACAGCAGCTGTTGATTGGAAGAAAAAGTTTTCCTTATTAAACCGGTCAAAGGCCGCTAGGAATGAAGTTTCTTCTTCTTATCAAACTCTTGGTCTTATCAAACGTTTTTTTTTTTACACGTGTACCACAAGTTCAGTAGTGCTCACGTGTATGTGTGTGTGTGTGTGTGTGTGTGTGTCTCACCCTCTGAGAGGCATCTCTAGAGAGCACATCGTAGCGCTCCTGAAATAGCTTGTAGCGTTCATTAGGTGGCGCTGCATCCACCCCTGTGCATTTGCCGTCACTGGCACGATACAGGGGGTAATGCTGAAACACACATGCAGAAACTACGCTTGAAAAGTCACACCCGAGTTCACTTCAAAGGACGATTACAGTTGACTTATTTGACATGCACACACATTGCTTTATAATAATGTTATTTACAGCATTTTCTTAAAGTATAATTTAGTGTTACAGGCACATTCTTTGAATAGAAATATACTGTAAATCCACCTTGAACCCAGCAAATGGTTCTCTAAGTCTAATGCACCGCACATACTTGTGCTTGTATCAAGCTTTGCATCAACACACACACACACACATACTTTGTGCTATCTTTCACTGGATGAAAGAACTGCATATTTGCTTACAGTATTTGGCAAACATTCCTATCAATATCCTTCATGGCTTATGACAGTGTGTGTACTCTGAATTTATCACAAGATGCGAGCACCCTTCACCTGCTCTTTCAGGTGACCTACAGGAACAGACAAATGTTTGCAGACGCCACAGAAAGATATTAGAGCAGTGGCATAATAACACCTGTGTCGTGTAGCTGGTTCTCATTGGACTGTACAAGGTCAGAATACTTTGTATTGCAAATGAACCACAAAATAGTGGTTAAGAGAACCATGCAGTCAAATACCTGGACCTCCTACGTTAAGGCATCAGCCAATGCTAATGCACTAAAATGCACAACACACTGCACAACACATCACCATTAGCTTTGGTCTGAAAAGAACTGAAGACAGAGATTATAATCTGCAGGTGTTGATTGTGGAACTGTGCTGTGAAGACCGGAGCTGTGATTTATCCATAAAAAACCAAAGAGACAAAGATCTCACTAAACTTCAAAGCAGGTCAGTGTAGAGGTTTAAGAAACAGGATACTGTTCCTTGAGCTTTAATCAATGCCTGTAGTGTACCTCTGATGTGTAACAAACCTCTGGTGTGTAACAAACCAGAGACTGAGTGGAACCAGAGATCAGGAAGTACATAGAGCAACAATCTGGTGTGTTTGTCCTAAACACCAACGCAACATTTATAAGGGCATATGGCACCATGCCACTGTCACCAAGTCACTGTAGTTAAAATATAACCCTGAGCATTTCTCCTCAGTGCCCTGTTTGCTTACCACTGAGGCTGATTTACTTGTTTTAAATGACCTGATCACCACCATGACTGCTCATTACTGACTGGCTTTCAAAAACATCTGAGGTGAGGATCGGTATTGTGTGCACGAGATATAGTCCAGCTCCACAACTTCCAGACCTTAGGACGGCACCCCCCTGACAGCCCCTGAGCACGCGCTCTTCTCCCTACCTGCAGTATGATGGGAGGACTGGATGGATATGTCTGCCCAGCTTTGCATCGAAGGCCGTCTCCACCATTTCGAGAGTTCTGAGGAGATCCAGAGTGACAGTAAGCCTCGCTCAGCAGGGCAGTGGACAGCTTTTACAGGACTGGTGTATACAAATGTACTGCTCATATCTGCTATCGTTTTTTTACACAACGGTATCTTCTAGAAGACCCTGTAAGAGACGTGTCCATGTGGCACCGGCCTTACATTAGAGGCTTGCTCTAAAAGAAAATGGCTGAACATTACAAAGAGTTTCAGTATACAGTAAATCCAGGCAAGCAATCACCCTGGACATCTCTGTGCCACATAGACGTCGTGTGGCAGTAACCCCAGTGTCACAGGCTAAGCAGCTGCAATGGTGTAAAGTTTGAACCTAAACTTTATTTTGCAATATGCACTTGTGAAAATGACATGCATAGTGATAGAGGAATAAACAATATTTTTATATTAAAATAAACTGAGTAATTGATGTAGTCCTGCCTTGAAAAAGCACAACCATGCTTGTACCCCCCCCCCTCCTCCCCCACATTTCAAATGAAAGTCAGGTTATTCCCCTGCTTAACTATCTACACATGACCGTTTACCCAGAATTAGGTTTTACTGCATCCAGTGAGGGAAAAGGTACATATTACTTTCAGCAATGTAGTAATAAGGAAACCGTCTGTGAAAGGCCACGGATCTAAAGCCCTCACACAGCAGATGCCACAGATGAGTCATGGACTCTAGCGTGGGGGATTCATTACAGAGAGATGAGAGAGCTCCGGCCTGCCAATGAACTCTGACCCTCTACCCCAAAATGAGTCAACACCTACGGTCTTTGCTGCTGCTGAAGCTGATGATGATGATGATGATGATGATGATGATGATGATAAGTGGGTTACCTGGACGGAGCAGTTCAGTGCCACAGAGAGACTGTGCAACTTTGTCTCCACACGATTACAGATGGGACAGTGATCCCCATGAAGCGCCACACTGTTCACTAGCAAGAAACTACGGACCACACACACACACACACACACACACACACACACACACACACACACACACACACACACACACACCCCACACACACACACACACACACACACACACACACACACACACACACACACACACCCCACACACACACACACACACACACACACACACACACACCAGTGTCATTACAAGACATAGTGCATATAAAACACTAGAAAGCAGTGCAGTCTGAAAGTTTCTGTGTGCGTGGCTTACTTGACGCCTCTCTTTGTGAGCATCCGAGCTGACGTGGTACTGAACACTCTCTCAAAGCGCTCCAGCTTATAGCTCGACATCCTGTTGGGACAGTAACAGACCTTTGTAAATGTGGTCGCTCTGGAAGAGAGTCTGTGGATAAAATGAGTGAAATAATCTCTAGACTATGCGAAGCACTCTGGATTCACCATCCACAGGTCATGACACTCGTTAACCTGTTAGACTGTCAATTTCATTATTTCTTCATGCTTTCATTTATGTCAGGAATACAGGAATCAACTTATTTTACTTTGTATCATACCCCCCCCCCCCCCACACACACACACTGTCCATCCTTAACAATCTTAGACCTTGATTCAGTGTGACTCTCTTATGGAGAAACCAGCAGGGCATCTGAATGTCACTCAGTTCATTCATCACAATTGTAACCTAACTGTGACGGGCAGGGAATGCGAAATGAAAAGGAAACTATCACGCCAAGTCTCAGGGGAAAAGGAGGATTTAATGCACTAGGTGCACAAACCAAAAACCTTGTGACATGATCCAAATCAAGCATATAATAACCAGCAGTCAACTGGTACAAAGACAAGACATATATAGACAAACAAACGCCCTTCAGGTGGGGGCTTGCTAATAGGCCCCGCCCACCCGAGGGACAAACACAACGGAACAACAGGACAACTGCTGTTGTGGATGGGTCGGCCGGCAGGGGGTCCGCCATACCGTGACACTAACACTGTCTATTTCTGTTCATTCTTCATTGGACCATGAGAATTCTGTTGTTGTTGAACAATAACAATAGAACTCACTCATGATGGAAGCCGATGTCGTGGTTGCCAATGAGAACCACGAGTTCTGTGTCGCTGGGGTGACGGAAGATCTGTTTGAAGCGTCTAACGTCATCTTCCCAGTCCTGCAGGGATTAAAAAAACTATCCATCGATCAAAAAATAAACTAAAACAACCTTTAAATGACCAGCTCAGTTATGTAATAAATAGGTATTAATTTACACTAAAAGTTTAAATATATAGAATAATGATTATAATAGAACAAAGATTCTGTTTTGATTGATGAAAATTGAGATTTTGTTATCAAATATATATGAAAAATAATTTGGTATTCAGTGGTGAAATTCTGAGAATTATGTGGGTTTTCAGTGCATATTTAGTAAACATGGTCAGGGACAGATCAACTGTCAAGTTCTAGTCAATTACAGTATAAAAACTGTAATTTTTTATATATATAAAAAGTCCAAAAACCACTTTTTATTTATTCTTTGTTCACCATGTCCTGCCTCAAAAAGTCATTTGAAATTCTACTCCAGAGACTGACATTGGTCTTCCAGAGTCTCAGATTTACCTCAGGGATACTCCATTTACCCTCATCGAAAACATCCCCCAGAATGAAGACCATCTCAGGCCTGAGTAACCACAACGCCGTCTGGAACGCTCTCTCCATCTGCCACTCTCTAGCAGGGAGGAGAGGGACACAGTGAGCACGCAGACGTTCAGAGACACACCAGTGCACTCCCAGAACCTCTCAGCAGCACTCAGAGTATGCGACAGAGTTGGGGCCGTGCCAAGCACTCCGAGCCAACCGGAACAACTTTCTCCATCAGCAAATCTCATGATTATTGATTACCCCTGTGCAAAAGCTCCGTCAAATCATATACCCTTTATATGCACTTACTATTATGTATGTCTGTTCCTGCCTCAAACTCAATCAAGTGTTCCAGTGTACTCTACAGGACCAGAGTCAAAAAAAATAAGAACAACTTGGAATATGTTTTTCGTCTGCTCTATTCAGCACAGCAGACACTGCACAGAAGTGACAGGCCACCGTGTGTGTGTAATTTCATAGTTACAGAGCAGTCACTCAGGTAAGCAATTGTAAAGGCCTTCTTAAGCCTCTTTAAAGTGGAAAACAATATTAGTCAGTCTTCACAGAGCCTAAGACAGTACAGCTAAATCTAAACTGGAAATTGGCAGTGTGACTTGGAGAAAAAGGTGGATAAACTGAAGTCTAAGTACAGGATGAATGCAAAAACGATAAGGAGATTATGTTGGGATGACCGACAGTGAACTCTCTATCTCCTGCAGTAATCAGATTTACAGCACACGCCATGTTCACTAAGGTGTTTTATCAAATGAGTACCGTAAATAACAGCTACAAGTTCTCATTGCACATGCAACATACTTGTACCTCTACACATTTAGCTCCCTATGCATTTCCCCCAGAACCGAAGGCTACCTCAGCTATGTGCCCGACCGAGATGAAGAGGACGAGCATCTTGTAACTAGGCAACCACATCCGCGCTGTGATCAGTAGACACATTTTATAGCTACATTTGTAAACAAGACCTTTCCAGTAGTGTCAGGGTCCATCCGTGATGGTCGATGCATAATCAATCTTACCTTCTCAGCTTGTCGAACCAGTGCCCTTGAATAGCCCCGAGGAGGTGCGTGTCGGACAGGAACATTGCCCGGAGAGGGGCGGCCGAGTCTTTGCGCTCGGGTATCTCCGGCCACGAGCATCGCACAATTGTAGGGAAATAAATCAAATATTCACAGAAAATAAAAACGCAGCCGACGGTCAAAACGAGCACCATTAAACTCAGGTTACCCGTAAATCCAGGCATCACCTCTGGATAAAAAAACGTGGCTAATTCATCGCCTAATCGCAATTAATGGAAGCATAGATCACTGATAAGTAGGGAACTATCTACATTGGTTCTCTCTTTCGCGTCCATCTCTGGCGCGTGCGTACACACAACACACACCTCGTTTATTTTCACAGAATGTGTGTGGATTCCCTTAGTCATCAGCTCGTGACGCATCTGAGTGTCCCTACGCCCAACCAAATGTGTTCCGTACAAAAATAACAAAACCTACATTCCTGAAACACCTTGCGCGGATTCTTGAGCCCATATTCCCATCTGCAGTGTTGCAAGTCGTCCTTTGCAGTAAACATTGTAAACACCAACCCCAGTCAGGAAACAATAGTCTTTTTGTTTTAGGGAAAATAGAGAACCGGATGTGTAGCTGCGCCTGGACTGCTTTGCACAGCCTTGCAGTGCACTCACGTGCGGAGGACAAACGCGCTTCCTCATAACTGAGCTGTCATGATCTTCACACGAGAGACAAGTCACACAGCAAAACCAGGACGCACGCAGCGACATCTTGTGCTAGAAACAGATGCTGCAAGCATATAGCTTACACAATACACCACGCAGACAACAATTGTTTTATTGTAAAGGATGACAGTGTAATAGGATGGTTAGGATATAACTTTAATTTAAAACATGATTCAAATGTGCTGCAAGAAGTCTGCAAACACTGTCACATTTCTATTTGTAGACAAATAGTGAGAAATGTAATCTTTAAATATGGCAGCATTGGAGTCCTTTATTGTGGGTTCAGCTGCAGGCGATACTGAGTCACGTGTGTGGCGAGGGTCCTGTAGATGGAGTCCTCTGTACCTAAAAATCAGGAATCATAATGACTACATCATCAAGGAAGTGGAATTCATGAATTATCTATTAGCATAGGTTGACCATATTTTCATTTGGGAAAACCAGGACACCTTGGAGGGTAATTGTACAATAGCATGATATTGGTTATTAATTATTAAAATGCTTTTCTGTAAAAGTCAACAACAAAAACTCCAATAACAAATAATAGTCCAATGAAGGTAGTTTAAAAACCTGGACATTTCCTCACTTAAAAAAAAAAATGCCCGGTACAGGACGTGAAATACGGACGTGTCCCGGGAAATACGGACGTTTAGTCACCCAATATTATCATTCAATTAAACACTCGTGTACTTGCACTCTGATTAATTTGACCATACTCAACTATGTACGTCGTTTTACAGCAATAAAAATGAAGACGACCATGTAAGCTCACCTGTGCTTTGACAACATGCAGCTCAGCATGGATCCTCTTGTACCTACTCTCCAGCTCACTGTACATATGTTTCAACCTCTCCTTGTCTCTTCTCTCCTTCAGGAAGTCCTCCTTAAACACTTGGGCCTGTGGAGCACCACACAGCCACATCAGTTATGATTAACCCTTACATCAACACCTGGTCTAAAGAGGGAACTTAAAGGCAGGAA